>NC_091982.1:96111866-96389366 GCF_044704955.1 Pristiophorus japonicus | reverse complement strand
GAGGGAGGGAGGGAGGGAGGGAGAGAGAGAGGGGAGGGAGGGAGGGAGGGGAGGGAGGGAGGGAGGGAGGGAGGGAGGGAGGGAGAGAGAGAGGGGAGGGAGGGAGGGAGAGAGAGAGGGGAGGGAGGGAGGAAGAGAGAGAGGGGAGGGAGGGAGGGAGAGAGGGAGGGAGAGAGAGGGGAGGGAGAGAGGGAGGGAGAGAGGGGACGGAGAGAGGGAGGGCGTGAGGGAGAGGGGAGCGAGAGGAGGGGAGGGGAGGAAGGGGAGGGAGAGAGAGGGGAGGGAGGGGAGGGAGAGAGAGGGAGGGAGGGAGGGAGAGAGAGGGGAGGGAGGGAGAGAGAGAGGGGAGGGGGAGAGAGAGAGGGGGAGGGGGAGGGCGGGAGAGAGAGAGGGGCAGGGCGAGGGAGGGAGAGAGAGAGGGGGAGGGAGAGAGGGGGAGGGGGAGGGAGAGAGGGGGAGGGGGAGGGAGAGAGGGGGGAGGGAGAGAGAGAGAGAGGGGGGGGGGAGGGAGGGGAGCGGGTCTCGGGGGTCGGGTCGGGTCGGGTCGGAGGGGCGAGCGGGGGTCGGGTCGGGGGGGGGAGCGGGTGTCGGGTCGCGGGGGCGAGCGGGTGTCGGGTCTCGGGTCGGGGCGAGCGGGGGTCGGGGCGTGGGGGGGTGGGGAGCGGGTGTCGGGTCGGGGCGGGGAGCGGGTGTCGGGTCGGGTCGGGGCGGGTAGCGGGTCTTGGGTCGGGGGGGCGGAGCGGGTGTCGGGTCGGCGGGGGCGGCGGGGAGCGGGTGTCGGGTCTCGGGTCGGCGGGGGCGGGAGCGGGGGTCGGGGCGGGGAGCGGGTGTCGGGCCGAGTCTGGTCAGCGAGGAGCGGGTGTCGGGTCTTGTCGGGGTCGGGGAGCAGGAGCTGGCCGTGGGAGGAGCCTCATTCACGCAGCCCCAGTGAGGCCATTCAGCCAGGGCTAGGGGCTGCGTGCTTCGGGCCCCTCCCACACAGTTCGCCGCCTGGAGCTACTGCACTTGCGTGCCGACTGTAGCGCGCATGTGCAGAGGTCCCGGCACTGTTTTCAGCGCCGCGACCTGGCTCCGCCCCCCCCACAGCTCGTGCTGGCGAGTGCCACAGGACCTGTAAGCAGGTGGAGAATACCGAGGATTTTTTTAGGCGCCGTTTTAGGCGCGGAAAACGGGCGCCCAGCTCGGAGGGGCGCTCGTTTTTTTTCTTGTGGAAACTTGGGCCCTATATCTCTAGTCAAAAGCTATATGCTTCACGGGAGCTGGTCCAGTGTCCCAGTGGAAATGCAGGAAGAGATAAAGCAGTTCCAGCGGCGCAAAGATGAAATGCCTATACAAGCAGACTGTCTTCTGTGGGGCAATCGAGTAGTGGTCCCCAAGAAGGGCAGAGACACCTTCATCAATGACCTCCACAGTACTCACCCAGGCATCGTAATGATGAAAGCGAAAGCCAGATCCCACGTGTGGTGGCCTGGTATCGATGCGGACTTGGAGTCCTGCGTTCACAGATGTAAGACATGCTCGCAGTTAAGCAATGTACCTAGGGAGGCGCTGCTAAGTTTATGGTCTTGGCCCTGCAAACCGTGGTCTGGGATGCACGTCGACTATGCAGGCTCGTTCTTTGGTAAAATTTTCCTTGTGGTTGTAGACGAGTATTCCAAGTGGATTAAATGTGAGATAATGTTGGCTAGCACGTCCGGTGACACTACTGAAAGCCTGCGGGCCATGTTTGCCACTCACGGCTTACCCATTGTCCCGGTGAGCGACAACGGGCCATGTTTTACTAGTGCTGAGTTCAAAGAATTCATGACCCGTAACGGGATCAAACATGTTACATCTGCCCCGTTTAAACCAGCGTCCAATGGTCAGGCAGAGAGAGCAGTGCTAACCATCAAGCAAGGCTTGAAGAGGGTAACTGAAGGCTCACTGCAGACTCGCCTATCCTGAGTCCTGCTTAGCTACTGCACGAGACCCCATTCGCTCACTGGGATCCCACCTGCTGAACTGCTCATGAAAAGAGTACTTAAGACAAGGCTCTCGTTAGTTCACCTGATCCACATGAACAGGTAGAGGGCAGGCGGCTTCAACAAAGTGCACACCATGATAGCGCAAATGTGTCACGCGAGATTGAAATGAATGATCCTGTATTTGTATTGAATTATGGACAAGGTCCCAAGTGGCTTCCCGGCACTGTCATGGCCAAAGAGGGGAGCAGGGTGTTTTGAGTCAAACTTTTAAATGGTGTCATTCACCGGGAACACTTGGACCAAATCAAACTCAGATTTACGGACTATCCTGAGCAACCCACCTTGGACCTTTTTTGATCCCCCAACATACACACCAATGGCAACTGGCACCACGGTTGACCACGAAGCAGAACCCATCATCCACAGCAGCCCAGCAGGACCCAACACACCAAGCAGCCCAGCAAGGCCAGCTGCACAGCAACCCAGCAAGGGCCCAACAAATGATTCAACAATATCAGCTTTCACACTGAGACGATCAACCAGGGCAATAAGGGCCCCAGATCGACTCACATTTTAAATAGTTACACTATTGACTTTGGGGGGAGTGTTGTTTTATATGTAAACTTGTATTTACTCTGTACAGCCACCAGAGGGCTCATCCCCTGGAGTCTCAAGGGATCGCATAATCCCTTGGGAGCACAGTTATTTAAGGAGGCCTCACAGGTTGAAGAGGCACTCTGGAGACCTGCAATAAAAGACTACGGTCACATTTTACTTTGAGCTCACAGTGTTCAGTCTGACTCTTTCTCCAAACATAACACTTATATTCAGGAATATTTGGTACCCAATCCTGCCCTTTTTTGAGTCAGGGCTCTGTTATCGCCACAACATTGTATTCCCATTTGGCTATTTGTGCCTGCAGTTCACCAACTTTATTTACCACGCTTCATGCTTTTACATAAATGCATTGCAAACCTATCTTAAACCTTCTTGTATTTTCTCTTAGTCTGACCCCACTAGTAACATATTATCTCTTGCTCTAGCGCTATCTGTATCTCCCACTCTTTTGTGCGCCATGTTTCTCCTGCTTCTAACGCTACATTCTGGTTTCCATCCTCCTGTCAAGTTAGTTTAAACCCTCCCCAACAGCACTAGCAAACCCCCCCGCGAGGACATCGGTCCTGGCCCTGTTGAGGTGCAACCCATCTGGCCTGTACAGGTCCCACCTCCCCCAGAACCGGTCCCAATGTCCCTGGAATCTAAAGCCCTCCCTCCTGCACCATCTCTCCAGTCACACATTCATCCGCTCTACCCTCCTATTTCTATACTCACTCGTGTGTGGCATCAGGAGTAATCCGGAGATTATTACCTTTGAGATCGTATTTTTTAATCTCTTTCTTGGCTCCCTAAAATCGACCTGCTGGATCTCATCCCTCTTTCTACCTATGTCGTTGATACCGATATGGGCCACGACCTCTGGCTGTTCACCCTCCCGCCTCAGAATGTCCTGCAGCCGCTCAGTGACACCCTTGACCCTGGCACCAGGGAGGCAACATATCATCCTGGAATCACGTCTGTGTACACAGAAATACCTGTCTGTTCCCCTAACTGTTGAATCCCTTACCACTATTGCTTTTCCGATCTCCCTCCTCCCCCTGCCCCCCACCCTGCAGAGCTGAGCCACCTGTGGTGCCGTGAGCTTTTCTCTGGCTGTACTCCGCAGGGGAACCATCACCCTCACCAGTATTCAGTACCAGTTGGAGAGGGAGATGCACTCAGGGGACTCTTGCACTACCTGCCTGGTCCTCCTTTTCCATCAGGTGGTCACCTATTCCCTCTCTGCTTGCACATTCTTAAGCTGCACGGTGACCACGTCCTGAAACGTGCTATCCATGTATATCTCAGCTTCATGCAGTGACACCAGCTGCTGCTCAATGTCTGAAACCCAGAGCTTGAGCTGCCTCAGCTGACGACACTTCCTGCACATGTGGTTGTCTAGGATACAGGAGGCATCCTCGATTTCCCACATGGCACAGGATGCACATTCCATGGGACTGCGATGCCCTGCCATGCCTCCATTTAATAGATTATTAACTAACTTAACAGAAGTAAATTTTAAAACAATCACTCACCAGCTACTCACCAATCAGCTCCTTCCCTTGTGATGACATCACTTTAGGTTTATTGCGCTGACGCCACTCTTTCAAATTCTGCTTTTAATAATTAATAATGCTTTTAAGAAAACAGTTATTTACTTACAGATATCAAGGGGATGGGTGTGCCTGCTTCTCATACCAATTCTGGGCACTCTGCAGCAACAGGTGGCCGATATTCGCTCCTTAGTGCTGAATAATTTTTAAAGCTGTCAGCTGTCTGGCCAAGGTGAATGAGTGCACAAGCTGGGATGCAGCTGGAAGCATGACTTACCACCACCGGCATGTTCTGTAACTGCGGCACTGTGGGATTGTACGTAGTTGCAGCAACACATTCAGGCATGTGTTTGAAGGGCCCCGCAGGCACTCTGATCAAGTGTCGAGAGGATGGCACAGGTTGGCAGTGCCAGGAAAAGGAATTGGCTCGACCGGCAGGGAGGACTCACTGCAAAGTGAGTCAGAGCTGTGGGCCTCTGTAAGGAGGTGGGCCCAGCCATTGAGAATAATTTGCAAGCATTGAATCAGTGTCGATTTTATAAAGAGGAGCAGGCTTGAAATTACCTCTGGTCGTGGACCCGCTGGAAAGCCTCTACAATCCCTAGAGATCCATGGACCCCAGTTTGAGAAACACTGTTCGAAAGCACACTTAAAGTAAGATATGGGGGTTAAAATTCGTTCCCGCTGTTTTTGAGGCGGTGACACTGGCTGAATGCTGATTTTTCTCGCCCATAGATGAGAGAGCAGCACTAAAAGTGGCACTGCCACTTATCCTCGGGCGTCAACGGAACGGCATCTCAGGAGGCTAACTGAATTTCCTGACGGTAAGCTGCCGGCAAGTGAGTTAAAAAGAATGAAAAAAAAAGTTTATGACACTTTCCCTCACCCACACTTCTCCACTGGTCCCATTAATACCGAACTGCTAAAAAAATAACCATAAACACTTACATTGATCCCTGGACGCTACCGTCTCGGGATCCTTGATGTCCCACCATCTTTCCCAGCCTGTACGGACGCCTGCCGGTGAGGCCACCGTACTCAGCTAGTTTCCCAACGGTGACGGCAAGGGGGCATTGTACGCTCGATGATGTCACCATGTGGGTGGTGGCAGAACGTGCAGTGGTACGTCTTGGCACTGCCCCCACCGCCCAACTAAATTTACCATGAGCCAAGGAACCCGGTTGCTGCCGGCGGTAACTACTTAGCTGCCCATTCGCCGCCCCTCTCTGGCGGTAACCAAATTTTGACTCCTTAATATCTTCTGTTCTGTGATACAATATTTAGTCACAATTCTCCTTCTTAGGCCCTGTCGCATATGAAAATAAAGTGATTAATATATCTATTACAATACTGTGATAGATCCAAAGAGAGTTGGGAAAGAAATAAGCTGGGGAAAAGGCAGCGTGTCCATAAAGAGTTATTGTAGCTCTCGGTTAGCAAGCTCAGTTGGGGACATATTTTTTCAAGCTGGGGAAGGAAATGTTTTCCACTGTGCCGCCTAATTTCAGTAAAGTGAAGTTACATCTACTTCGATTCTGTCCCAGTAACGTGCCATTAATTAAACCACAGAAAGACACTGGGGCCGAAATTCAGTCAAAAATAAAAGTTTTACAGCCAACAGAGTGAGGGGAGACTTTGATTACATCAGGTTGGGCTGATTTCAAACTAAGATATCAGAGCTGAAAAGATAGTGCGCAAACACAATGGGGCAGAAATCCCGGCCTCTCCGGGTCCGTACGGAGTGTGTACGGACCCGGAAAAGCATTGCAAAAGCCGGTTTTCAACGTGCAATGCGCATGCGCCGAAAACCTGCTTTTCTGATCTGTCAAGCTCTGGCGCATAGCCTACTTTTACCAGCATAAGAGTTTTAAAATATACAAAAACATATAAAAATAAATTAAAAAAACACATTTTCATGTTTAAAAACCCTGCCCACTAAGGTAAGTTTATTTTTAACCCTAATTACAAAACGTAAAAAAAAATTGGAAAAATATATTTTTTTTCTAAGACATTTATTAACTTTAATTTCAATTAGTTTTAATTATGTGAGGTGTGTTTTTTATTTTTTATTGTGGTGTTTAGTGTCTTTGTTTTTTTTTCATTAATAGCAATGAGAACTCGTGGATACGGAGTTCTCATTGCTATTAATGAGAAAGCTATGGAATACTCTACTGGATCGAAGTTGTAGCTTATTTACTTTGAGTCTGATGGGGACCTCACAGGACAGCTAAAGAATGCTTTTTTGCAACAATGTGATTGGTCATTTTTTTGCAGTTCTTTGGGGAGATAACCTATTACAAAGATCAGAAACCAGAAAATAACTAAGCAAAAAATATTTTTTTGTCCTTACTCTTTTTTTGTCTCGCAATTCCCATGTGCCAAAGCCCAAAGTATTTCCTTCAGATATATCAGGAGCCAGGTTCAAGCTGCGACAACCATGGCTCAATGAATGGCACTCTGGCCTTTGAGTCAGAAGGTTGTGGATTCAAGTCCCACTCCAGAGACTTGAGCACAAAAATCTAGGCTGATACTCCAGTGCAGTACTAAGGGAGTGCTGCACTGTCAGAGGTGCTGTCTTTTGGATGAGACATTAAACCGAGGCCCCATCTGCTCTCTCGGGTGGATGTAAAAGATCCTGTGGCAATATTTTGGGAATGTGCAATAAGTGCTAGCCTTGCCAGCGATGCCCACATCCCAGAACAAATAAAAAAAATGAAAAACACAGATGAAAAATAACTGAACCAATCTAAAAGCAAGCAATGTTTGCATTAAAATTACAGACACTGCACTTAGACATAACAGGGGTGAATTGCCATGGGGGGATCACTTGCTTGGCGGGAGAGACTTTGAAACCCTGGAAAAATGGTAACGTTAAGGCAGACAGGCAGGAGAATCACTGCAGAAATTCGCCCTCAATTTCTTCCATCACGCCGATAGACAAAGTATTGTGCTGCACAAGTTCTGGGAGACCTAGCACTGTAAGGGATGGAGTTACAGTACCGATCATTTACCTTTGAGTTCAAATCCAGCCCAGAATAATGAGCTGAAAATTACATCTCTGGTTGTAAGGATCCCACATGAAATGAAGTGGGACAGTCTCAATCTAGTTCCTATGTACAAACGCCACAAAATAATATTTCCCCCAAATTGGCATTAATTTGACAACCTCATTCAAAGAGGTCATATAGATGAAGATGTTGGAAATGGCATTAATAAATATAATGGCTGGAATTTTCTGGCGTCCGTGCAGGTACAATTGGGGGCGGGTCATGAGAGAAATTTAATAAACCTTGGAGCGGGTCTGGATCCCGCCATCATTCCGCCCCCACGTGCCTTTCCCTCGGGTGCATTTGCCAGCGCGGCTGCAACCTGAACGGCAGAGACAGCCGAGGTAATTAAGATCATTATGAGGTACTTGTCAGACACCTAAGCGTTTTTTTAACTTCGCCTTTCAAATTTCCCTGGATGACCACGAGAATCACGCAGCTCGGGAACCACGTCTGTCAATCTGAGGCGGAGGTTGAGTGGCCATTGATCCAGCTGATCAATGCATAGCATGAAATGTACAATAAAAACTCCCACCTAACACCTGATCACTTTCCTCAGGCAGATGCTGTTGCTGACTCAATTGTCAGCACAGATTTACCTTTCTAGAGGTTGCAAGTGTTTCCAGCAAAGTTGGGATCCACTGCCACCTCATTGGTACCACCTATCACACCATTGATAGATTGCTTCTGTCATCTATTATATTAGCATGCGTGCCATTTGTACTATCTCACCTTGGTCCTCAGAATCAGACCATGATGAGCCCCAACACCAGCAGCATCAGGCACACCTGCAGCACCAACAACATCACCGGCCTTCTCCTTAACCACCTGATGCTGCACAGCACAGGACTGTACCTCGCCGGAGGGGATACCCGCAACACAGGGTATACAGGCAGATGATGAGCTTCCTCAACAGGATGGAGTAGCAATGCCCAAAGAGGCTTAGGCTATCGCGCCAGGTTATCGCAGACAGTTGCAAATTGCTGGAGGAAGACCTGCAACCAAGAGGAGTGGGTGGACATGACTTACCAGTGGCTGTCAAAGTCACCAGCATTCTCAACTTCTTCGCTTCAGGCTCCTTCTAGGGATCTGCAGTGGAGATTTGCGGCATCTCACAGTCGACAGCCCATAGATACATCACACAGGTCACCGATGCCCTCTTTGACAAGTCAGCCAATTACATCAACTTTGCCACTGATGAAGCCAATGTTACTGAGCGAGTGCTCAGCTTTGCCAATCTAGCTGGCTTCCCACGGGTGTAGGGCATCATCGACTGCACACATGTGGCCAGCAGGATCCCCATCATCACCCAGGAGTGTTTGTCAACTGCAAGGGCTTCCACTCCCTCAATGTGCAGTTCGTCTGTAACCATAGTAAGATCATCATGCATGTGTGCGCCCAATTTCCTGGCAGCTGCCATGATCCTTTCATGCTGCGCCACCCTCCCTCAACTCTTCGCTTCTCCAAACAGACTTTCTGGCTGGCTGCTTGGAGACAAGAACTATCCACTGAAGACGTGACTCATGCCACCCTTGAGAAGGCCAAGTATTGAAGCCGAGGAGAGATATAATGAAAGCCATATCTCCACCAGATGTGTCATAGAGCAGACAATAGGCATGCTGACAATGCGCTTCAGATGCCTTGACAGATCTGGAGGAGCCCTTCAGTACACATCAGCAAGAGTCTCCAGAATCATTGTCGTATGCTGCGCACTGCAGAACTTGGCGCAGTGGCGAGGATTAGCATTGCATGAGGAGCAAGACACTGAGCACACAGCCTCTTCAGGCGAGGATGAGGAGGATGCTGAGGAGGAGGAGCACGAGGACGATGAGGAGGAGGAGCAGGAAGAACATCAGTTGGAAGACGAGCAGCAGGAGCTGGAGGAACCTGCGGTGCAGATGGAACCAGCACCCCAGTACATTGCTGCCCGGGAGGCCAGGGTTACACCCACATGGCTGCCATATGCTGCGCCAGGTTGACACCACCCCACAGCAACACCATAAAGCATCCCTACAATTACCAAGCCATTCCTTTCACACTGAGCACCATTGCTGGAGGTAACGTTATGTCTCATCATTCACTCCAACTCACTAAACCACTTCCAAAGTTGCACACAAATTTGTCCATTACCAGAATGTGATGAAAATAATTATTTTTATCTGTAACAACACATTAACGGAAACTTAACACAAACATTTATTAAAACACTCAAGTGGCTACCCTTGTGCATCTACTTATGTTTCATCTTTCTCTTACGAGTGCTTCTATGAGGTAAAGCAAAAGTAAAGCCTGCTGTGACTTTATTGACACTTTTGGCGGACATCCTCTAGGTTTGGGAGCCTCTGATGGCCCTGCCAAAGTCTTCTCCTCCTGCGACTGTGCTGGGGCATAGAAACATAGAAAATAGGTGCAGGCGTAGGCCATTCGGCCCTTCGAGCCTGCACCGCCATTTAATAAGATCATGGCTGATCATTCCTTCAGTACCCCTTTCCTGCTTTCTCTCCATACCCCTTGATCCCCTTAACCGTAAGGGCCATATCTAACTCCTTCTTGAATATATCCAATGAACTGGCATCAACAACTCTCTGCGGCAGGGAATTCCACAGGTCAACAACTCTCTGACTGAAGAAGTTTCTCCTCATCTCAGTCCTAAATGGCCTACCCCTTATCCTAAGACTATGTCCCCTGGTTCTGGACTTCCTCAACATCGAGAACATTCTTCCCGCATCTAACCTGTCCAGTCCCGCCAGAATCTTATATGTTTCTATGAGATCCCCTCTCATCCTTCTAAACGCCAGTGAATAAAGGCCCAGTTGATCCAGTCTCTCCTCATATGACAGCCCAGCCATCCCTGGAATCAGTCTGGTGAACCTTCGCTGCACTCCCTCAATAGCATGAACGTCCTTCCTCAGACTAGGAGACCAAAACTGAACACAATATTCCAGGTGAGGCCTCACTAAGGCCCTGAACAACTGCAGTAAAACCTCCCTGCTCCTATATTCAAATCCCCTAGCTATGAAGGCCAGCATACCATTTGCCTTTTTCACCGCTTGCTGTACCTGCGTGCCCACTTTCAGTGGCTGATGAACCATGACACCCAGGTCTCGTTGCACCTCCCCTTTTTCTAGTCTGCTGCCAATCAGATAATATTCTGTCTCCGTGTTTTTGCCCCCAAAGTGGATAACCTCACATTTATCGACATTATACTGCATCTGCCATGTATTTGCCCACTCACCTAATCTGTCCAAGTCACCCTGCAGCCTCTTAGTGTCCTCCTCACAGCTCACACCGCCACCCAGTTTAGTGTCATCCGCACTTGGAGATATTACACTCTATACCTTCATCCAAATCGTTAATGTATATTGTAAAGAGCTAGGGTCCCAGCACTGAGGCCTGCGGCACCGTACGAGTAACTGCCTGCCATTCTGAAAAGGACCCGTTTATCCCGACTCTCTGCTTCCTGTCTGCCAACCAGTTCTCTATCCACGTCAGTATATTACCCCCAATACCATGCGCTTTGATTTTGTATACCAATCTCTTGTGCGGGACCTTGTCAAAAGCCTTTTGAAAGTCCAAATACACCACATCCACTGGTTCTCCCTTATCCACTCAACTAGTTACATCCTCAAAAAATTCCAGAAGATTCGTCAAGCATGATTTCCCTTTCATAAATCCATGCTGACTCGTTCCAATTCTATCACTGCTTTCCAAATGGGCTGCTATTTCATCCTTAATGATTGATTCCAACATTTTCCCCACTACTGATGTCAGGCTAACCGGTCTATAATTACTTGCTTTCTCCCTCCCTCCTTTTTTAAAAAGTGGCATTACATTAGCTACCCTCCAGTCCATAGGAACTGATCCAGAGTTAATAGATTGTTTGAAAATGATCACCAATGCATCCACTACTTCTAGGGCCACTTCCTTAAGTACTCTGGGATGCAGACTATCAGGACCCGGGGATTTATCGGCCTTTAATCCCATCAATTTTCCGAGCACAATTTCCCACCTAATAAGGATATCTTTCAGTTCCTCATTCTCACTAGACTCACTGTCCCCTTGTACATTCGGAAGGTTATTTGTATCTTCGTTTGTGAAGACAGAACCGAAGTATTGGTTCAATTGGTCTGCCATTTCTTTGTTCCCCATTATAAATTCACCTGAATCCGACTGCAAGGGACCTACGTTTGTCTTTACTAATCTTTTTCTCTTCACATATTTATAGAAGCTTTTGCAGTCAGTTTTTATGTTCCCTGCAAGCTTCCTCTCGTACTCTATTTTCCCCTTCTTAATTAAACCCTTAGTCCTCCTCTGTTGAATTCTAAATTTCTCCCAGTCCTCAGGTTTGTTGCTTTTTCTAGCCAATTTATATGCCTCTTCCTTGGTTTTAACACTATCCTTAATTTCCCTTGTTAGCCATGTTTGAGCCACCTTCCCAGTTTTACTTTTACTCCAGACAGGAATGTACAATTTCTGAAGTTCATCCATGTGATCTTTAAATGTTTGCCATTGCTTATCCACCGTCAACCCTTTAAGTATCCTCTGCCAATCTATTCTAGCCAATTCACACCTCATACCGTCGCAGTTACCTTTCCTTAAGTTCAGGACCCTAGTTTCTGAATTAACTTTGTCACTCTCCATCTTAATAAAGAATTATTATGGTCACTTTTCCCCAAAGGGACTCGCACAACAATATTGCTAATTAGTCCCTTCTCATTACACATCACCCAGTCTAGGATGGCCAGCTCCCTGGTTGGTTCCTCGACATATTGGTCTAGAAACCCATCCTAATACACTCCAAGAGTTTTAATAGTAGTTTTTAAACCATGATTTTTAGTTTTGACCCCTCCTGCAGCCCCTTTACATTCAGTGGCCCTTTTTGTTTTTTGCCTTGGGTTTCTCTGCCCTCCACTTTTACTCATCTCCTTTCTGTCTTTTGTTTTTGTCTCCTTTTTGTTTCCCTCTGTCTCCCTGCATTGGTTCCCATCCCCCTGCCATATTACTTTAACTCCTCCCCAACAGCACGAGCAAACACTCCCCCTAGGACATTGGTTCCGATCCTGCCCAGGTGCAGACCATCCGGTTTGTACTGGTCCCACCTCCCTCAGAACCGGTTCCAATGTCCCAGGAATTTGAATCCCTCCCTGCTGCACCACTCCTCAAGCCACATATTCATCTGAGCTATCCTGCGATTCCTACGCTGACTAGCTCGTGGCACTGGTAGCAATCCTGAGATTACTACTTTTGAGGTCCTACTTTTTAAGTTAATTCCTAGCTCCCTAAATTCATCTCGTAAGACCTCATCCCGTTTTTTACCTATATCGTTGGTACCTATATGCATCACGACAACGGGCTGTTCACCCTTCCTTTTCAGAATGTCCTGCACCCGCTCCGAGACATCCTTGACCCTTGCACCAGGGAGGCAACATACCATCCTGGAGTCTCGGTTGTGGCCGCAGAAACGCCTATCTATTCCCCTTGCAATTGAATCCCCTATCACTATCGCTCTCCCACTCTTTTTCCTGCCCTCCTGTGCAGCAGAGCCAGCCATGGTGCCATGAACCTGGCTGCTGCTGGTCTCCCCTGATGAGTCATCCCCCTCAACAGTACCCAAAGTGGTGTATCTGTTTTGCAGGGGGATGACTGCAGGGGACCCCTGCACTACCTTCCCTGCACTGCTCTTCCTGTTGGTCTTTCATTCCCTATCTGGCTGTGGACCCTTTACCTGTGGTAAGACCAACTCACTAAATGTGCTATTCACGTCATTCTCAGCATTGTGCATGCTCCAGAGTGAATCCACCCACAGCTCCAGCTCCGCAACGTGGTCCCTCAGCAGCTGGAGGCGGACACTCTTCCCGCACACCTAGTCGTCAGGGACACCGGAAGTGTTCCTGACTTCCCACATAGTACATGAGGAGCATAACACATGTCCGAGCTCTCCTGCCATGACTTAACCCTTAGATACACTTAAATTGGCAACAATAATGCTAAAAGTTAATTACTGTTATATATAAGGACGGGAGAGTGGAGAGCACCAGTTCCAACTGTCACAGGAGAGAGAGTGGAGAGCACCAGTCAGACTGGGCCATCGTGATCTGAGACCATGTCCCATCTCACCATCATTCCTATCATGGGCCACCTGAACTTCCCTTCCAGCAAGGAGCTGGAGAGCACCTTGCTGCATAGCAGTGGGGCCATGAGGATAGAAGAGCATACAGTCTCCATCGCCTGTGACCACGATGGTGCTCATGTTGGAGATGGACTCTTTCATTCTCTGCACATTTGTAGATATCGTGGTCGCAAAATCTGTCCAAGCCCCCTGTCCTGCGCTTGTTGCTGCACCTCGAGGATCGCCCTCTTTCTGAAATAAAAACAGAGAATGCTGGAAATCTCAGCGGGTCAGGCAGTGTCTGTGGAGAGAAAAACAGAGTTAAAGTTTCAAGTCGATGACCCTTCGTCAGAACCCTTCGCCCTCTTTCTGGATGGCCCCCGAGGCTGAGCAAAGCTGTGACTGTCCTGTGCCCTCCAGCGAGGAGTCTCCACTGCTGTCCCTGTCTCCACCATCTGCTCTTGCTCACTTGTGAGTTGTGAGTTGTGAGACACCGGGTGACAACACTACCCTATTTCACATTGCATCCACCGAGGTGTGCGTATCTGCATTGGTGCTGGGTGCACTTATGTCTGGTGACGATGCGTCCTCGGAGGCCGGAGACTCCTCTGAGGGATTGTCTTCCTCTTCCTCCTGGATATTGGTGGGGGGGTGCGGGTGTTCTTGATGGACCTTTAGGAGAGTAAATAGATGAGTTAGATATGTCATAGCAAGAATTGGTAACGATACCATTATGCACATGATGCGTTTCTGGGATTTGAGTTGATGCACATTATTGGAGAACTTTACTCTGAATCTGCTTTTATTATATCTTAATTGGAGGTACTTGATATTCTAGATTTCCCTTACATAAGAAATAGGATCAGGAGTAGGCCATTCGGAACGTCGAGCCTGCCCTGCCATTCAATTCCCATATCTCTAGATTCCCTTAGTATCCAACAATCTATCGATCTCTGTCTTGAATATACTCAATGGGCCAGAAATTGCGGACGGAGGCTTCGGTGGCTCCAGAGGAACAAACATTTTGGCTCCGAGGCCTAGATGTGCAGCCCAGCGCAGAGGCCTACACATCCCAGGAACGTACGCACATCCTGGGATCACGTGGGTCTGGACCACCAATGGAGTATTCTCATTGATAGTGTTGGTGTATTCCGTTTGTATGGACCTCCCACTACTATCAATGCGAATATCCCCAAAAACACAGAAACACAAAACATAAATAATTGAAATTGATTTAAATTAAATGTTTTAGAAATGTTTTTATTTTTAAAATGTTTTTAATATGTTTTAATAGGGTTAAAAATAAATTTACCTTAATGGATAGGGCTTTTAATATATAACATAGTGATAACATTTAATTTTTCTATCTTTTAAAACTCTTACGCTGGTAAAAGCAGGTTTAAGGCCTGCTTTTACCAGGCGTAAGAGTTTTAAGGATATTCGCTGGGCAGGAGTTGGGCAAATAGCCCAAATCTTTGACCGCGAAGGCTTTGTGCGCCTAAACCAAGAACTTGCGGGGCCTCTTCGTACACCGTACACACCCAGAGAGGCTTCAATTTATGGCACAACGACTCAGTATCCACAGCACTCTGGGTGGAGAATTCAACAGATTCACAACCCTTTGAGTGAAGAAATGTCTCCTAAATGGTTTAAATTGCCTATCCCTTATTCTGAGACTGTGACCCCTAGTTCTAGAGACCCCAGCCAGGAGAAACATCCTCCCAGCATCTACCGTGTCAAAATCTCTAAGAATTCCTGCTGCACAGGACAGAGGGCATCAGCACCCGACCACATTGCTGCCCGGGATGGCCAGGGATGGCCTCACCATGGCCAGATTTAGTTAACTTTACTCTGTATACCCATATGGCTGACATATGATGCGCCAAGTTGGCACCACCTCACATCAACACCATAAAGGATTCCTATATTGCCCAAGCCATCCATTTTTCACTCACCATTGCAGGGGATACCGTTTTGTCTCACCATTCACTGCAACTCACTAAACCACTTCCAAAGGTGTACACAAATCTGTCCAAGAAGGCAAAGTGTTGAAAATAAAGATTTTAATGTTGGACAATACATTAACAGAAACATGAACATTGGCTAGAACACCCAAGTGCCTACCCTTGTGTGTTGTTATTTGGTATGCTTGCACTAGGATGAGGGTGAGTGTGAGGAGTGGCTATAGAGATGGGGAAGTGATAATGTAGATAGAGAGAGAGAGAGGGATGGGTGGAGGTGCATGATCATATAGTGTGAGTAAGGATGTGCAGGAGTAGGGTAGGGAAGGCAGAGTAATGGGGATGTGATGAGTGGCATAGCATGATGAGGTTGAGTGCGGCTTTGCAATAACGTTTTGTGATCTACTGAGATAATTGAAAGGTTTGCACCACTGCAGCCAGGTCTTCCTGACGACATCCCTGTTTGTGCCCTCCTGTGTAATGTGCAACCAGGCTACGTTGGTATCCTTGGGAGGACTCTTCCGCCCATTGGAAAGGGAAGAGAACCTCCCTGCATGCTGTGACTCCTTCCATAAGCATATGGAGAGAGTCATGGGAGAGCCTTGTTGCAGGCGTGCACCTTTGTACAGTGCACGTCAGTGTTTGCTGCACCTCAATGTGCAGAACACTGACAGCACAAATGTCAAAATCAATGTGGGCATGGTCCCCTTAAGGAAATCGACCCACTTCTTTTTAATTGGCTGGGAACCTCACTGTGTGGGCTTATCAAGCCCCATCAAGGGAAAGTCGTTTGGGAGGCCTGGATGAAGCCAACGGTGGGGCCGTGACCCACCATCAACCTCGGACCTGCCAAGGTAAATGACATCATGGCCCACATCTCCGTAAAGGCTATTAGATCAAATCCATTTATTTCTATCTGTGCTATTATTTCATCTATTTTTTTGCGAATGCTTCGCGCATTCAGATATAGCTTTTTTCTATTTTTCCCTGATATCACCTTAGTCTCTAATGCCCTATTACCTTTGTTAAGCTCTCTATCCTTTCCTGACCCACTCTGCTTATTTTTACCCGAATCGCTACTCTGCTCTACAGCCATGACATTTTTCTTACTGCTTGTCAATTGACCTATTCCTGAATTCTCCCCTTCCCTCCACCCCCTGCCTCTCCCCAGCCCTTGATAAACATTAAATAGTTAAACAAAAAGAGTATTTGGGGAGCAGTGTTCCTGTTAGCTGAACTGTAGCTACTGGCCAATCTTGTGGAATCTGTGCGCACTGCTCTTGTTTGTGAAACTGAAAAAACTCGACCAGCTTCCACCCGAATGACAAAATCCTTTTAAGCTGAATTTGCAATTCATTGCAACAAAAGAATGTTATCATAAAGATGAGAAAGTATTCAAAATGGTCATAAATCCATATATTTTCTCACCCAGCATCACTATCTCCACTGCATTTATGATCAGTGGGGAAACATGAATTATGGACACTGAATCCATGATTTAGTGATTCTAAAAGTTCAAAACTAAATTCACCTACTTTAAAATATTCCAAATTATTGTGGGACTCCAGAGTAGCAAGCCATCATAATATGGAGGACAGCTGCCCGTCCCCTAAACTTCAAAATAACATGCACAATAACAGCACCTGTCTGTTGAAAGAATTGACTTGACTGATCTTCAAACGCATTTATATTGAAAAAATGTCTAACTAGTTTCTAATGTGAGTCAAATGTTCTTATCTCTTCACTATCTCCCTGCATGACAGAACTGGTACTGAACTCTTCACTGTTCTGAAATGTAATGAATGTATGCCTGGATTTACCTGCCACCAGGGGGAGTGACAGACGCACATGTGCAGCCCTTGTATATAAAGAAAGCCTCCATGTTTAATCCTCACTTTGAGAGCTAATGAAGTAGAGTCAGGTCGCACCTGATTGAGTTCACGGTACTAAGCCTATTGAGTTACTGCATACGAAACATGTAAGTATGAAGGAGCCTCTCAAGCCTTCATCATCAAAATGGAAGTTAGATCGACTGACTTATGTGAACCTGCAATAAAATGTTTAATATGCATTGCTATTTACCGTGAAATGCTTTGCTTTGATACACTGCTGCTTAGAAGCATACTGTGCACAATCAGCTATTTCTTTTTTTTAATATGATGAATTCTGCTCAGGGTTCTTATCAGTCCCTTGCAGCAATGCGAGCACTTTGTTTCTCCCTCCACTGATAAGCTTGCAGTTTTCAAACAATATGCAATTTAGAAGTGGCGGGAAGTAAACACACTCTGACTTGGACAGCAGGAAAATTTCACTTGAATTGATTTCTTCAGTCCTTAAAGGTCCTTTGTATTATAAATGTTGGTTTATTGCTGCATCAGAAGTTTGAGGGGTCCAGTGGCCCTGTGCGGGCTAGCAAAGGAAGTAAACAAGTTTAAAGTTGGCAAAAGATTTTGAACAAATTTTCTGTTGAGCTTTCTGGAACTTACTGATGTGACAGCCAAAATATAAGCCAATCTTTTCAGAAATTGAGTAAATATCGCCAGCCCCATAATCTTCTGCTGAAGGCGGTATAATTAAAGCGATGCCTTTTGGGAGGAAAAGTGAGGAGAGGCAATATAAATTAAATCTTAATGGGGATGCAGGAACAGAGAAACCTAGGGGTGTATGTACATGAAGATGTCATAACAAGTTGATAAGGCTGTTAAAAAAACATATGGGCTTCACAGCTTTATAAATAGAGGCATAAACTACAAAAGCAAGGAAGTTATGCTAAATGTTAATAAATCATTGGTTATGCCTCGGTTGGAGTATTGTGTCCAAATCTGGGCACCACACTGTAGGAAGGACGTTGAGGCCCTGGAAAGGAGCCAAGGAGATTTCGCAGAACGATACCAGGGATGAGGGACTTCTCGAGCTGAGAAGGTTACAGGGAGATTCAATAGAGGAGTTCAAAATTATGAGGAATTTTGATATCAGATTGGGAGAAATTGTTTCCACTGGCAGGGGGTTCAGTAACCAGAGGGCACAGAATTAAGAACATTGCCAAAAGAACTGGGGGGAGATGAGGAGAATTTTATTTTTGAGCAGCGAGATACGATCTGGAATGCACTGCCTGAAAGGGTGGTGGAAGCAGATTGAATAGCAACTTTTAAATGAATTGCATATATACTTGAAAAGGAAACATTTGCAGGGCTATGGGGAAAGAGCAGGGGAGTGGGATTAAATGGATAGCTCCTTCAAAGAGCTGGAACAGATACAATGGGCCAAATGGCCTTCTTCTGTGCTGTTATTCTATGAACTCATCCGCCTCTTGCTGCCACCATCTTGGTGCAGGCTAGGTGGAGGAGTACACCAAATCTGACATGAAGTGCCCAATCTGACATGATTTCTAACCTGTCTAGAGTTTCAAAGTCAAATCACTGGCCGAGGCCTGACGATATCCAGTTAAGAAGTGAACCTGCTCCCAAAATTGAGGGTTGAAATCAGGTTGTGAGAGGCCTGCAGCAATGGCCACTGGCTGCAAAACATTCTGGATACTGTACATAAATGGCAGCCAGAAGGTCTGCTACCTCAAGGATCCACTGGAGCCATGAAGAAAGTTTTAAATACCTTTTGAAGACTCTATGCACCAGCTGCCTACCCCTCTCAGATAAAGAAATTGCATTTATGTAGTCCCTTTCATGACCTCAGGATGTCACAAATTGCCTCCCAGCCAATTAAGTACTTTTGAAATGTAATCACAGTTGTAATGTAGGTGCCCCTCCAAGTGGCGTATGTGGGGGAAAATGCGGCTGAAGTCTTCATCAGGACTCCCACTTCATTTTCACGGCTGCTCCATACTTATGCAAGCTTTAGAAGTAAGCACTCTGCCACCCTTTCCCCCAGCTGTGCCTAGGAATTCCCAGGGCAATGAGAGACCTGCCATCACAGATCAGCACCCCATTTTGGTCTCCTTTGCACCTGGTAACTGAGCATCCCACAGGCTCATAGGAGAGGAATATCAGACTAGTGACGCTAACTGGTAACTCACTCAATTGTCTATTCTTCATGCATGCACAAAGATATTGAGGGGACGAAATTCTCCAGCGCCCTGATTGGGGATGGAAACTGACTCGGGGCGGGATTTCCTGAGCCAGGTGAGGAAGTCCCGCCCCAGCCGCGAAGTGTGATTACCGCCGCCACTCACAGGAAGTAAAGTGCAATCTTGTGCGCTCCACTTCCTGTTGGGGGGGGTTCCAGGGCGCTGCATGGGCACGTCATCAGTGCTACATGGCTGCTTCCCGTAGCGCCTACGTGTTACAACGCCCCTCCCCTTCGGTTAAAGGGGAGGGCCGCTGCGCGCTCTACCGGGCCTCTGATGGCCTCCACTGGTCCACCAGGGCGGTGAAGTGCCGAGGTTGCATGATGGCAGTCCGGGTCGCAGCAAGAGGGGCCGACTGGCGAGTTGACTGGAAAAAAATAGCGGCGCACTGCTCTCCCGACCTCCCCTTCAACTTCCGTCCCTTGAACGGAGGTCGGCCCGCTGCCGCTGACACCGCTCGCGGCAGTCTCGCGCGGCACTGGCCAATTTCTGCCGCGGGGCGGAAAAGGGTTGATATACAGTGTTAAAAGGTGCACGGCAATTATGTCATCGTGGTTGCGCGGCGGCCCGGAGCACAACCGGTGGCGCACGGCACTACCGTGGCAGCCCCTCTGCTAACACCCGCGCAATTTCACGGGAGTCAGTAGCGCCTGTCCCCTCCCGGGTGAAAACAGTGCTGCGCCTCGTTAGCGTGCCCCAGAGGCACTAATGGGAGTTGCAAAACAGGGCAATTTCGATCCCTGAGTGTCAACAAGTTATTCGAACGTGCAGGGCTTCACACCATTGCCCAATGTTCAACCATGCATATATTCCAGCAGGGGGCAGCAGATAGCAATTAAGAAAACCTGGTCATTGTTCCCAATGCCCACCCCCCCACCCCCATCTGGGATACCAGGGGTAATTTTCACTCTGGGAGCGGATGGAAAACTAGCGGTCGTGGATCAACTGCCATTGATTTTTCACAATGGAAAGGAAAATCAGGCACGGTGTATAACAGGCTGCTGATCTGCCAATTTTCCATCTGCTCCCAAAATGACAATTACTCCTATTTATAGTTGCACCAATACTGCCTTGGATGGGATCAGCTAACTGAGCACAAAATTCAAATCTGGGACCTTCCTGACCTCAGTTTGGATCAAGAGTGCATTTTCCCACCGGACCACACTGGTCACCATGAGTAAACCTTTTAATAAACGCTTACTCTTCAGCTGCTATAAATCAGTTGGATTTTCCAGGAATCAACAATCAGAAATGCTCAGTGTTTGCTGTTTCTTATCTCAATTCTCTGACAGAATTTTTGAAAATGTATTTTGAAGAAGATGAGTAAGATTATAGGAATAAAGTGGAATTATCTGAGATTTATTTATGAACATGTAATGAAATCCTTTGGCCCCGGTTTTCATGAGCTGCAAGGCCTGCCCATTTGCCGCCCAAAGGACCGCCGATGGCCGCCGAGCGACTGGGCAGTACTTTGCCTGAAAGATTCCTCTAAAAGAGGTGACAGTACCACTCGGCGGCAAAATAACGGCTTACACTGTCAATCTGGGCGGCAGCGGGCGAGAGCTCTCAGTCTCGGCGGCAAATGAGCTTGCCGCCCAAGTGCCGCCGAGGATGGAGTCGGGCCCAGGGAGGGGGGGTCTCTGAAAAATAAAAAACATTACCAAAAAAAAAACACCGGAGCACCTTCAGGGCACCCAATCCAGGTACGTCATTGTAAAAAAATGTTTTTAAAGATGTTCACTAACCTTTTCTTTCCTGTCTTCATACCTACCATTGGGGTAAGAGCAGCCTCCACACAGCGGTCCCTCCCCCTGCTGCTGCTGACTCCCGCCCGCACCAATCCGGCATTTCGGCTGGCGGGAGGCCACTTACGTGACTTGGCCACCAGAGGACCTCAGCGGGCGGTTCCCGGCGGTGCTCCCCTCCCACCCGTTCCAGCCCAAGTGGAAACTGGGAGAGAGAGGAAAACGGCAGTAACACTCAGCGGTAGTGGGTGGCAGTCGGCGGCAGTCAGCGGCAGTGGGTGGCAGTGGGCGGCAGTCGGCGGCACTGGGTGGCAGTTGGCAGCAGTGGATGGCAGTCGGCAGCACTGGGTGGCAGTGGGTGGCAGTGGGTGGCAGTCGGCAGCACTGGGTGGCAGTGGGTGACAGTCGGCGGCAGTGGGTGGCAGTCGGCGGCAGTGGGTGGCAGTGGGTGGCAGTCGACGGCAGTGGGTGGCAGTCGGCGGCAGTGGGTGGCAGTCGGCAGCAGTGGGTGGCAGTCGGCGGCAGTCAGCGGCACTGGGTGGCAGTCAGCGGCACTGGGTGGCAGTCGGCGGCAGTGGTTGGCAGTTGGCGGCAGTGGGTGGTAGTGGATGGCAGTCGGCGGCAGTGGGTGGCAATTAGCGGCAGTGGGCGGTAAGGCCACCAATATTGGGGCCGCTGAAAGCCATGATACTGAATCAATGGTTACGTTGGTGTACAAAATCTTTGTGCTGTGATTTTTCTTAAAGCTTTTAACACTTGTATGCATTTGATAGTGCTCTCTACATTTTCCTTTTCACAGTAACTAGGCAGCATTCAGCTTCCAGCTGGCCCAAAGAGGAAAGTGGGACAGAGTTCCATTGCATCAGGTCTCTGTCCCCACTACGATATAAGGGGATTTTCTTGGCATGCCCAAACCAGATGAATTGGACATGTACCAGGAGGAGACGCAGGCCCAGTGGACCCATTCAAATGAGCTGGGAGAGGGCGTTTATTTTGAAGTGTAGTTACTGTTGTAATGTATGAATTCTGAAGAGTATAATCAGATCATTGATCTTTGACCCGACGCCCAGTTGACTTTAAGGCCTCAGCGTCTTCTGGCTGCTGCAGAAGACCAACAGCCAGAAGGCCCTGCTGGCACAGCCAGGAGTGAAGTGCAGACCATGAGAGGCCTGCAGCTCAGCTTCTGCTTCTACGTCTAGAAGCCAGCCAAGTCCCTGTTTGTGGTTAGGCCTGTGCTGGGATCAAAACAGGAATCTGGGAGGCCTCTCTCCTGTTACAGGTACAGTATGCCTCAGGTATACTGCACCTTTCGGGAGCCCAGCTCATAGAATTATAGAATGGCTACAGCACAGGCCTTTCCACCCATCGAGCCCGTGCCCAAAGAGGAAACTACTCTGTTGTTTCAAGCTTTTTACCCCCAAATTCAAAAAGGAATTGATGTGTACCAAAATGTGATAGAAAAGCACTAGCTCTATCATCTTTCTTTATTATTATTCAGTACTGTGGCAGGAACTACTCTTGGTTTTGAAGGCTGGTTAATATATTCATAAGTTAGCAGTCTAAATTTTGATTAAGCCCAATACCTCCTGTGCTTAAATTCAATAGAGAATCAATTCAAGGGGAATGTGAATTGCTCTGACAGAATTTAAAAAAAAAGGAGAAATGCAATCTCAAGTCACAGCAGACCAAACTGTGCTCAGGTCAAAAGAAGAATGAATTCTGGGTGATTACATGGTTTGCAGTTTCTATTGAAATTATGTTATAGGAATCACGTTTGTTGTCTGCAATCTTCCAAAATTAAAAATTGTTTCTCTTTTTTGGGAAATGATTAATTTTGAAAGCAGCAGTGTCATTAGGAATTTCCAGTTGACAGTCAAACTAATAGTGCATACAAATGATACCCTTGCAAGATAGCAGAGAATCAGGATAAATGGGTCCTTTTCGGGTTGGAAATCGGTGGTTAGTGGTGTGCCACATGTATAACTGTTTATAATATACATAGATGACCTGGAAGAGGGGACAGAGTGTAGTGTATCAAAATTTGCAGATGACACAAAGATTAGTGGGAAAGCGGGTTGTGTAGAGGACAGAGAGAGGCTGCAAAGAGATTTAGATCGGTTAAGCGAATGGGCTAAGGTTTGGCAGATGGAATACAATGTCGGAAAATGTGAGGTCACTCACCTTGGGGAAAAAAAACAGTAAAAGGGAATATTATTTGAATGGGGAGAAATTACAACATGCTGCAGTGCAGAGGGACCTGGGGGTCCTTGTGCATGAAACTCTTTTTGAGTTTATCTGTGAACATAAAAAGACATTAAACCGTGCCACCCGCCCTGGATGACACAGCAGACATTTACAAGGCCCCTTTTTTTTTTCTTTCTTTTTTTTTTTGGTTTTTTTTTGGGGCGCTAAAATCAAATTTTTTCCAGTGCTCCCTATAAAAGGGGAGGGGGACACTAAAAGCACCAGCAATTAAAACAAATTAAACTTTAAAACGTAAAATCAAATTAAAATTTGGTTGCCGGGCGTGATGATGCACTCCAGTCCCTCCGGTGCCCACCTCTCGCGGAAGGCCGCGAGCGTACCGGTGGACACCGCGTGCTCCATCTCCAAGGACACCCTGGACCGGATGTAAGAGCGGAAGAGAGGCAGGCAGTCAGGTTGAACGACCCCCTCGACCGCCCGCTGCCTGGACCGGCTGATGGCACCCTTGGCCGTGCCCAGGAGCAGTCCTACGAGGAGGCCTTCGGACCTACCCGCTCCCCTCCACACAGGGTGCCCAAAGATCAGGAGAGTGGGACTGAAGTGCAGCCAGAATTTCAGGAGCAGCCCCTTCAAATAATGGAACAGGGGCTGCAACCTTGTGCACTCAATAAAAACATGGAACACGGACTCCTCCAGACCGCAGAAATTGCAGGCGGCCTGGGAGTCCGTGAACCGGCTTAAAAATTTATTGCACGGCACTGCTCCGTGCACCACCCTCCAGGCCAAGTCCCCGATGAATAGTGGGAGGACCCCTGCGTAGAGTGCCCTCCATCGGGGACCCCCGCCTCCTCCGGACGGCAGGATGGTACGCCATGGCGTGTCCGGACGGCAGGCGAGGATGGCAAAGTTGAGAGTGTGCAGGAGCAGCCCGTACAGGAAACCCCTCCGCGCGGAACTGAAAGGCACGGAGGGGATTTCCCCGAGGCGGCTCAAGTTGTGAGGCGCCGGCCCCCGAGGGAGGTTCCGGGGTTTGGTCCTTGTGCATGAATCCCAAAAAGTTAGTTTGCAGGTGCAGCAGGTAATCAGGAAGGCGAATGGAATGTTGGCCTTCATTGCGAGAGGGATGGAGTACAAAAGCAGGGATGTCCTGCTACAACTGTACAGGGTATTGGTGAGGCTGCACCTGGAGTACTGCGTGCAGTTTTGGTCACCTTACTTAAGGAAGGATATACTAGCTTTGGAAGGGTTACAGAAACGATTCACTAGGCTGATTCCGGAGATGAGGGGGTTACCTTATGATGATAGATTGAGTAGACTGGGTCTTTACTCGTTGGAGTTCAGAAGGATGAGGGGTGATCTTATAGAAACATTTAAAATAATGAAGGGGATAGACAGGATAGAGGCAGAGAGGTTGTTTCCACTGGTCGGGGAGACTAGAACTAGGGGGCACAGCCTCAAAATACGGGGGAGCCAATTTAAAACCGAGTTGAGAAGGAATTTCTTCTCCCAGAGGGTTGTGAATCTGTGGAATTCTCTGCCCAAGGAAGCAGTTGAGGCTAGCTCATTGAATATATTCAAATCACAGATAGATAGATTTTTAACCAATAAGGGAATTAAGGGTTATGGGGAGCGGGCGGGTAAGTGGAGCTGAGTCCACGGCCAGATCAGCCATGATCTTGTTGGGTGGCAGAGCAAGCTCGAGGGGCTAGATGGCCTACTCCTGCACCTATTTTCTATGTTTCTATGTTTCTATAGCAGTACAATGACTGTCATGAGTAAGTAAAATTAGGCTGCTTCTGAGGTGCAATCTTCAAAGCTCGGTTCTTTCAGAAAATTACATCACTTAGCCTATTCTGAGCTGCAAGCATTGTTCTCCCTCCCCATGCAGTGAAAATACTCAATTGGTTGGAGATTGGATTGTATCCAATGCTTAATCTCCCTGGGAACACAGGCCAAATTGCTAAATTTAACAACTATTTTCCAGAAGTATTTTTCCCAGTATACTTGTGTTTATTTTTCTGTAAACTTCCTAGAAAAGGGGCCCTGGAAAGGACTTTTGTGCTTACTTTACAAACCATAACAAGTCGAGCTCACTTCCTCACAATCTTTTCTGACCATCACAAACCAAAGGGAAAGAACAACATTTTAAAGAATGATTTTCATATTGTTGTACACAAAACGAAGATAAATTTACGCTGATAGATTAAACTAACTGAAGACTGCATAAAAAACAATGCAAGACAGACAATATGCTTAAAGGCAATTGAACATTTTTGAAAATAATTTAGATTGTGCTGTTTGTTATGAGATAATGGAGAGAGTTTTAATGTTCATTCTTGGAACGAGTGAGAGGTGGGCACGGCAGGATTAACACCCACCATCATGCCTGACGAACCTGATTATATTTTTTGAAGAGGTGATGAAAGTAGTGGACAGGGGAATGTCTTTGGATGTTATATATATGGACTTCCAGAGGCATTCGATAAACTCATTGTACCACAGTGCTGAATAATAGCAAAGAAAGATGATAAAGCTGATAAATCATTAGAGACTGTTAGCTAAAGTTGAAGCTCATGGGATTGAGGCAAATTATTGACTTGGTTTGGAAACTGGCTGAGCGGCAGGAGACAGAGAGTAGGAATTACTGGCAGGCACTCTAATTGGCAGGATGTGACTAGTGGTGTCCCACAGGGATCTGTGTTCATCGTATTCATCGTATTTATTAATGACTTAGATGATGGGATAGAGAGCCACATATCCAAGTTTGGCGATGACACAAAGATAAGTAGAATTGTAAGCAATGTAGAATCATAGAAATGTACGACACAGAGGGAGGCCATTCGACCCATCGTGTTTGTGCCGGCCGTAAAAGAGCTATCCAGCCTAATCCCACTTTCCAGCTCTTGGTCTGTAACCTTATAGGTTACTGCATTTCAAATGCATATCCAAGTACTTTTTAAATGTAATGAGCATTTCTGCCTCTGCCACTCTTTCAACCAGTGAGTTTCAGACACTCACCACCCTCTTGGTGAAAAAGATTCTCTTCAACTCCCCTCTAATCCTTCTATCAATTACTTTGGCTGGAATTGTGCCTATCTCGGTGGGTCCAGTGGGAGTGGTGCCCATGGCGGGTCGCGGCCCTGCTGCTGAAAACCAATTTATGTTAATAGGGCCTATAAAGCCTGCCCAGCATGTTACCTGGCCCAATTAAATGGAGAGGCTCTGGTGACGTCATTCACTATGCGTTTTCAGCCGGGATTTTTAAAGGGGCCATGGCCACATTACATTTGAAGTTTAATCTAACATAGAGCTGTCGGTGTACTACAGCATTGGAGTGCTGCAAATGCAAACAATGACTGCACAGAGGCAGAGAGCTGCACTCAGGCTCTCCAATGACTCCCTCCATATGGTTATAGACAGAGTCAGAGCACGCAGGGAGGTTCTCTTCTCTTCTGATGGGCGGAAGAGACCTCCCCAGGAGAGCAAAAGGGAGCCTGGTTGCAGATTGCAGAGGAGGTCACCAGCAGGGATGTATTCAGGAGGGCCTGGGTGCAATGCCACAAATGTTTCAGTGACTCATTAGATCAGAAAATATTAGTATAAAGCCACATTCAACTTCATCCTACTTTGCCTCTCATCACATACCCACCACTCTGCCTTCCCAATCCTAATCCTGCACATCCTTACTCACACCAATTTACCTTGCACATCCACCCATCCCTCTCCCTCCAACTACATTATCACATCCATCCCTCACACTCACCCTCATCTTAGCACAATCATACCAACTAACAACACACAAGGGTAGGCATGGGTGTTTTATCCAATGTTCATTTAAAGTTTCTGTTAATGTGCTGTCAAACATAAAAATCTTTATTTTTCTTTGGAAGTGGCTTAGTAAGTTACAATGAATGGTGAGACATAACGGTACCCCCTGCAATGGTGTGAAGTGCTGAAAAGGAATGGCTTGGTTATTGTAGGGATGCTTTATGGTGTTGGTGTGGGGTGGTGCCAACCTGGCGCAAGATGTAGCAGCCAAATGGGTGTACAGCTTGAAGTTAACTAAATCTGGCCATGATGAGGCCATCCCTGGCTTACCGGGCAGCAATGTGCTCGGGGGTTGAAGCCCTCTGTCCTGTGCAGCATCCGTTGATTGCGGAGAAGGTTGGTGGTGTTGTTGTTGTTGCTGCTGGTGTTGGGGCTGATCGTTGTGGGATTCTGAGGACCAAGGTGAGAGAGTATAAACTGCACCCATGTTGATGGAATAGATGCCAGGTGAAGTAGAGATGACAGAAACATTCTTCCAATGAGGTGAGACTGGATGGAGACTTTGCTGGAAAGACTTGCAGCCTGCAGAATCTGTGCTGGAAACAGCTTCTGCCTGAGGAAAATGAGGGGGGAGCTTTTACTGGACATTTGATGCTGTCAAGTAATCAGCTGGCGCAATGGCCATGGAATTCTCGCCTCAGGTTGACAGATATGTTTCCCGAGCAGCATGGTTGATGTGGCCATGCAGTTAAATTTAAAGTGTAAGTTTAAAAAAAACCTATTAAGGATCTAACAACTAACTGTTAATCATCTCAATTGGGTTACCCGCCGCTGCCGGTCAGGTCGGCTCCGTGATGGTAGACGCGCCTGGGGGAAAGGCGTGTGGGGGCGGGATACATAGAAACATAGAAATATAGAAATTAGGCGCAGGAGTAGGCCATTCGGCCCTTCGAGCCTGCACCGCCATTCAATAAGATCATGGCTGATCATTCAACCTCAGTACCCCTTTCCTGCTTTCTCTCCATAGCCCTTGATCCCTTTGGCCGTAAGGGCCATATCTAACTCCTTTTGAATATATCGAACGAACTGGCCTCAACAACTTTCTGCGGCAGTGAATTCCACAGGTTAACCACTCTCTGAGTGAAGAAGTTTCTCCTCATCTTGGTCCTAAAGGGCTTACCCCTTATTCTTACACTGTGACCCCTGGTTCTGGAACTCCCCAGCAACGGGAACATTCTTCCTGCCTCTAACCTGTCCAATCCCGTCAGAATTTTATATGTTTCTATGAGATCCCCTCTCATTCTTCTAAACTCCAGTGGATATAAGCCCGGTTGATCCAGTCTCTCCTCATATGTCAGTCCTGCCATCCCGGGAATCAATCTGGTGAAACTTCTCTGTACTCCCTCAATAGCAAGAATGTCCTTCCTCAGATTAGGGGACCAATCTGAACACAATATTCCAGGTGTGACCTCACCAAGGCTCTGTGCAATTGCAGTAAGCCCTCCCTGCTCCTATACTCAAATCCTCTAGCTACGAAGGCCAACGTGCCAACATGCCATTTGCCTTCTTCACCGCCTGCTGTACCTGCATGCCAAACTTCAATGACTGATGTACCATGACACCCAGGTCTCGTTGCACCTCCCTTTTCCTAATCTGTCACCATTCAGATAATATTCTGTCTTCCTGATTTTGCCACCAAAAACCTCACATTTATCCACATTATACTGCATCTGCCATGCATTTGTCCACTCACCTAACCTGTCCAAGTCACCCTGCAGTCTCTTAGCAGTGTGACAGTGTGTTCCTGACCTCTTGTCAAAAATAACTTTCCCACCCGACTCGTGCCCGCTACCACCCCGGAAACTTCCAGCCTTTAAATCTATACCCTTCTGCTCGAAGAAATAGGTCCTTCCTATCTACTCTATCAAGGCCCCTCATAATTTTATACACCTCAAGTCTCCCCTCAGGCTTCTCTGTTCTAAAGAAAACAACTCCAGCCAATCCAATCTTTCCTCATAGCTAAAATTCTTCAGTCCGGGCAACACCCGCTGTACCTTCTCCAGTGCAATCACATATTTCCTGTAATGTGGTGACCAGAATTGTATACCATACTTTACTGTGGTCTAACAGTATAGATGGAAGCATAAAATAACAAAGATATTAATAGATTAAGTGAATGGGAAAAACTGTGACAAATGGATTTCAGTGTAGGGAATTATGCTGTCTAAATGGTGAAAAGCTAGAAAGAGTGGAGGTCCAAAGAGACTTGGGGGTCCAGGTACATAGATCATTAAAATGTTATTAACAGGTACAGAAAATAATCAAAAAGGAAAATGGAGTGTTGGTCTTTATATCTAGAGGACTAGAATACAAGGGGTAGAAGTTATGCTCCAGCTATACAAAGCCCTGGTTAAACCGCACCTAGAGTTCTCTGTTCAGTTCTGGACAGCACACCTTAGGAAGGATATATTGGCCTTGGAGGGAGTCCAGTGTAGATTTACCAGAATGATTCCTGTACTCCAAGGGTTAAATTACGAGGCGAGATTACACAAACTACTGTAATGTCCCCTGGATTTAGAAGGTTAGAACATGCGAACATAAGAAATAGGAGCAGGAGTAAGCCATTTGGCCCCTTGAGCCCGCTCCACCATTTAATAAGATCATGGCTGATCTGATCTTGGGCTCAGCTCCACTTCCCTGCCTGCTCCGCATAACCCTTCACTCCCTTATTGTTCAAAAATCAGTCTATCTCCACTTAAATATGTTCAATAACTCAGCCTCCACAGCTCTCTGGGGCAGAGAATTCCACAGCTTTATGACTCTCTGAGGGAAGAAATTCCTCATCATCTCAGTTTTCAATGGGCCATCCCTTATTCTGAAACTATGCCCCTTTGTTCTAAATTCCCCCATGAGTGGAAACATCCTCTCTGCATCTACCTTTTTGAGTCCCCTCAGTATCTTATATAAATATCCAATAAGATCACCTCTCATTCTTCTAAACTCCAATGAGTATAGGCCCAACGTGCTCATCCTTTCTTTATAAATCAATCCGTTCATCTCCGAAATCAACCTAGCGAACCTTCTTTGAACTGCCTCCAATGCAAATATATCCTTCCTTAAATAAGGAGACCAAAACTGTACGCAGTGCTCTAGGTGTGGTCTCACCAATACCCTGTACAGTTAGCAGGATTCCCTGCTTTTATACTCTATCTCCCTTGCAATAAAGGCCAACATTCCATTTGCCTTCCTGACTACTTGCTGCACTTGCATACTAGCTTTTTGTGTTTCATTCACAAGGACCCCCTGCAGCATTTTATAGTTCCTCTCCATTTAAATAATAATTTGCTTTTTTATTTTTCCTGCCAAAATGGATAACCTCACACTTTGCCACATTATATTCCATCTACCAAATGTTTTCCCACTCACTTAGCCTGTCTATATCACTTTGCAGATTTTTTGTGCCCTCCTCACAATTTGCTTTCCCACCCATCTTTGTATCATCAGCAATCATGGCTACATTACACTCGGTCCCTTCATCCAAGTCATTAATATAGATTGTAAATAGTTGCCAACTGGAAAATGACCCATTTATCCCAACTCTCTGTTTTCTGTTAGTTCGTCAATCCTCTATCCATACTAATATATTACTCCCAATCCTGTGAGCTCTTATCTTGTGCAGTAATCTTCTATATGGCACCTTATCGAATGCCTTCTGGAAATCTAAATAGACCTCATCCACTGGTTCCTCCTTATCCACCCTGCTTGTTACATTCTCAAAGAACTCCAGCAAATTTGTCAAACATGATTTCCCTTTCATAAAACTATGCAGACTCTTCTTGACTGCATTATGATTTTCCAAATGTCCTGTTACTGCTTCCTTAATAATGGATTCCAGCATTTTACCAACGACAGATGTTAGGCTAACTGGTTGATAGTTTCCTGCTTTCTGTCTGCCTCCTTTTTTAAATAGGGGCGTTACATTTGTGGTTTTCCAATCCGCTGGGACTGCATCAGAAGCCAAGGAATTTTGGTAGATTACAACCAATGCATCCACTATCTCTACAGCCACTTCTTTTAACCCTTGATTCCCTTATTGTTTACAAATCTGTCTATTTCCACCTTAAATATATTCAATGACCCAGCCTCCACAGCTCTCTGGGGTAGCGAATTCCAAAGATACACGACCCTCTGAGAGAAGAAATTCCTTCTCATCTCCATTTTTAATGGGCGACCCCTTATTCTGAAACTATGCACCCTTGTTCTAGATTCCCCCATCAGAGGAAACATCCTCTCTGCATCTACCCTGTCAAGACCCCTCACCTTTTTCTGGCTGAATGGCCAACTACTTTCAAGAGCTTTGCTAATATGTCTTCCAGCAGCCAAGGTGCATCACTTTTCTGACAGGGCTATATAAACATTACTCAATCAAGTTTACGCAAGGATTGACCTCCTCTTTTGTGTGGAGGGTCACTGTATCCCACAGTGAGTTGAGCAAGGTGCTTGTCAGGAGGTAGCTTCACTGTTCGAAGAAACTGGCTGAAATTCAATGATCTCAACAGGTGTACCATCATATCTCTGATTGTTTCTACTGTAAGGGGCAGGATAAGTGCCCTTGGCTTCATACAGGCTGACAGTACCTTGGAAGCTTTCCATGTTTGTCCATTATGTTGCCAAACCTCTTTTTTGCTTTTTCTCAGCTGCTGGTGTGACAATCCTTTTCAGCTACTATATCAGTACGATGCTTGTTCTTGTAATATGGCTAGCAAACTAATATACAGCTAAGGCTGAATGCTTCTTTTGTCAATATCAATTATTTACCCCCTCTTACTTTTCTTTCAGGAGAAGACTGTCCATTAGAAGGAGAGAGTCTACACAGGAAGAGACCCCGTGGAACTGAAAATCGGAAGCCAGTAATAATGGGCAGAGATCAGAAATTATTTGTCCGCACCTAATTCCCTGCTCCCTAAACTGTCTATAGGGCATAACAGACACGAAAACAGTCTAAATATCTTATGTTAAAATAAGACACAGAAAATTCAATGTAAATGCTTTACACCTAAGGACCTATAAAGCCAAGGGGCGAAATTGCCCTGCGCCCCGATTGGTGGCGGTAACCTTCTGAGGCCGGGACTTTTAGTGCCTGGCGCAGAAGTCCCGCCCCCACCGTGGAATTGCCCTTACCACCCCTCAAAGGAAGCGGAGCACAATCTCGTGCACTCCACTTCCTTTAGGGGCAGGAACCAGGGCACTACTGGGGTGCTGAAGGCAGTGCTATGCGAATACTCCATGTAGTGCTGATGCGCTTCAATGCCCCTCCCCTTCAATTAAAGGGGAGGGCCGCTGCACACTGTGCAAGGTCTCTGATGGCATTCACTAGGCCACCAGGGCAGTGTGCAACCGGGCCAGCAGCCCGGCACCCAAGACAGAGTGCCGGGCTGCACGATGGCGGCCTGGACCACGCTAGGGCCTCCATCATTGAGACGACCCGAGAGTCGGCCACCAAAAAAAGATGGTGGCCTGGGGTGCTGGTGCCTTCCCCTTTAAGGAGTGCCCTGAGAGTGGATGTCTGCTAGCTTTGCGACCTGCAGGGTAACTTCCCCTGTGGAGCGTTAAGGGGTCAGCGTGGGGCAGTAAGCGGTCACAGTACTTGGCGATGACATCATGGCGATGGCCATGGCAGTGCCTCCACAATCTCCCGGGCAATTTCCCAGGAGGCGGTAGTGCCCCCTCTGCAGGCAGAGGCACTAACAGGGCTATAAAAAGGGGGCAATTTTGCCCCTCTCAGTTTTTAATGTTCCTTAGTAAAACCTTGCAACACGTTCCTATTAGTGCCCTTGCACCCAAAAGAACCAGCTCGAAGGCCTGCAAATGAGCGCAATTACTGGAGACTCCCAATGGTGACTAATTCACCCTGGGGACATGGCCATCATGCTGACTTCGCAACGCATGTGCACCTTGCAATCCACAAGGAGCAGCAGCATTCAGCTTTTGAAAAGTAAACGTATGATAAAAGTTGTTTTCTATGGGCTAGAAATTCAGCATCATTTCCACCGGGTTTCCCAGCGGTACTCCTATTTTTTTTTTTGAAAATCGCCTGGTCCAAGTTTGGTCAAGGTGCTACGCCAGCGGTTTCAAATTACCGCTGGGGAGCGGACCGCCGGTGTGGAAGATTGAAAAAACCCTCACCGTCTGAGTTTGGTGGTAGCTGAGGGAAAAATTACCCAGATGGTAAGTATGAAACCCTGCAAAAAAAGGTAAGTTAAAGTTTTTCTTTAAATTCTTTTACAGCGCTTCAGTGGGAAAAGGGTCCTGAGAATGTTTTCAGATTTTTTAGTTTTGTTTTTTGGAAAAATATTTTTTGTGTTTTTCCCCCTCCTGAGGCCCAACCTGCAGCCTCGGGCTAAATTTTGAGTAAGTACCAACCAATTTGCCCAGGGTTGTGTTTTCCGCCGAGAATCCGTGTGTAAGATCCAGTTTTCCCGCCGGGCGCAATTTATTCCTTTTTTTGATCAATTTTTCGCCGTCGTTAATTTAATAATCTTAGCAGTTTTGGGGTGGCAATCCGGCAGCGGCAGATTTTGTGGAAATTCTAGCCCTATGATTCGTCAACCAGACGCATCTGGGAATTTATTGATGGAAATTGCAAAAATGTAATTTTAAAGGTCTCTAATTACACCAGTGTGTCAGAAATTGCACACCGAGGAAATTAAATCTCCCGTTGTGTTTCAAACAAGGTAAGCATCATCGATGTGAGCAGAAGAAAAAACTCATAAGCAATCTCAGAATTTCTACTAAAATGTGACCAGGGAGGGAAATAAACCCAGAAAATAAAAGGCACACAACTGAGAGCATTGCACAGAAACTCTGGCCTCCCTCCTCCAGCAATCAGCAATCCAGCAAAACTTCAGGGATCTAAAATGACAGCTTGGGTTCCAGTGTGCAAAATTGGCCATTGGAAAAATGTTATAATTCTAAGCTTGTGAAGACTGCCAGTTTCTTTTCTGGGCCATCCTCCAAAGCCCGAGCCTTTGCTGAATCTCATTTCTATCTACAACAAGTACCATTCCTTTTGTTATTTCCACTACTGTAGTACCACCAGTTTAAAGAAAATATAAACTAAGCATAGTTTCCTTCTGATTGTATCTTTTCAGTCTGGAAAGGATTGACTCTTTGACAGCTGTATGACTCAGGCTTATTTTTGATTTGTACTGAATACTTTGGATTTGGTTTTCACTAATTGTCTCAATAACAATCCATTAGGATCTGAATAAAGTCTTTTTCAGTCTCCTCGGCTAGAAATTTGGTATCGCCCATTTTGAGGTGTTAATCCTGTCGGGGCGGTAACAATAGCACCCCGTAAAAGTTTGCGCCATCTACCGCAAAATTAGATTTCTGCGCCCCAAGAGGGAAAAGGAACGCTAAATCAGTCGTTGCACAATTCTCTTAGGGCATTGGAACAGAAAATCTCAGCGTTAAATTTCCAGAAGGAATTCACTTGGTGCGAAGGCAGCTGTACGTCCCGTGGCCAGCCGATTCTTGAAGGCGTGGTAAGGTAAGTGTGCTATCCGCAGCTCCAACTTCTCAGTCTGCTCAGAGCTGGAAAATGGAGGAGGAAGGAAGTCGCCATTGTGCCCACCGCTTCTCACCCACAGCCGTGGACACATTAGTGGATGCAGCGGAGAGGCGCTGGAACGTTCTCCAACTTTCCACTGGAAGGAGGCCCGCTCTTGGAATCCTCAGGAGGCTATGGAGGTAGATGGCCCAGCACATCTCCACCAGGAACACAGAGGCCAGAACTGCGACACAAGGTCACAAGAAGTTCAACGACCTCACTAGGTTACGAGGGTGAGTACCCTTTCTATTAACGTTGCAATGCCGTAACATGTAACATGAACCTCACTGTCTCACACAATGTCAAGTTTTTGCAATACCTGCTCCTTCACTATGTGTACCTGGCCACGGTCTTCGTTGGTGAAGACACCATAAAAGTGCAGGCGCAGTCCAGCAGCCATGCCCTGGCCATTCAATCATCACTGACCTTCTTCTTCCCTACTCAGCCTAACCCCTCCTCACACTATCATTTCATCTTGTTATGCGTTCGCACACTTCAGCCTCATCCTTCATCTTAGGTGGTTGTCACCTAATCCCACCATTGACACAGCCAATCTGCGCAGCCACGCTGATTCAAGTGTAGATCTTCACACTTTCATACAGTAGGAGCTATTCAACTATGGAAGGCACATGTGGCACAGGATGAGTTGCGCACTCACTCACACCTTTTGTTTGTTATTGCAGTCGAAACTAGTACCCAACAGGCGCAAACAGAGGCACACCAGAGGAGGGGAGCCTGACCTCCAGGCCCTCACAAGGTGGAGGAGCAAGTGTCCGCCCTCATGGGCACTCATGGTAGTGGTTGGTGAAGCCGAGCCCCCTGGGGACAGTGACGGTATGTTAATGTCCTTTGCGTTTTATGTGAGACCCTTTACCCTTGAGACCACATGCCTTACCCCCTTTACATATAAATGTCCAATGCCACCTCCTTCTTCCCTTACTGCCCCCTTCCCTGCTGCTAACCCCAGTTGTCTTGCTTTGTGCTTACAGATGATGAGCCAGAAGCGCAGCAGCCTGCCCGTGACCCATCGACTTCGAACGACGGCGGAGACGAGGAGAAAGGGGACAAAGTGTGACCACGGAGCGCGACCCACCATCAGCAGCACTGAGTGAGGAGACCACCTCGGTGGAAGAGCCGACGTTCCTGGGCTTTGAAGATCCCGAGGATCCTAGCCCCAGTGGCCTGCTGCACCTCCCAGTGTGAGGGGAAACCCGGGGGCCAGCTCTCCGGAGGGTGAGTCAGCCCATGAGTCCTGATCCCAGACACTCAGATGTGGACCTGGATCTGAACCTGGAGGCTATGTCAAGAGAGTCCATGGTAATGCACCGCAAGCCTATGGGTGCATTGGATAGGGTTCCGCAGAGCATGGGCACACTTGCTCTGAGGTTGGCTGAGGCCACCTCAAGCATTGCCCGTGCCTCTCAGCAGCCCATCGAGCCCTTCCTTGCCCGCTTACAGAGGGAGATGGACTCAATGAGCGACAGTGGAGTGCCAGAGGTGATGGCGCGTGCCATGGTGGCAGCAGTTATTACATCACAGGCCGGTGCCACGCAAGGCATTTGTGATGTGATGCAGTTACTGGCTGCTGGCATCAACTCTCAGACTGCTGCTTTTCAGACTCAGTGTGCTGTGTCAGTCTCAGAGTGATGCCATGCAAACACTGACTGCTGCCATCCTCTCTGTGTTCCCCACAGTCCAACGGGGAAGTGACGGTGCTCCCACAGATTGCTCTGGATGCTGAAGCTCTGTCCCAGTGGAGTGGCAGTGGGCCCCTGGAAATGGAAGGTGCTGTCCTTGCTCAAGATGACAGCATTCCGGCTCCCACCACTGCCACGCCACTTTTGAACCTGCTGTGGTCTCCACCACTGCCATCCGAGACTGCTGCTGCTGATGCTGAGATGGTGCACTCTATAGCCGGGCTTTCCAGGCCCAGAGCTGGTCCAGGGCATCCTGCTAGGCCATCTGTAGTGTCTGCCTTACAGACAAATCATCCCTCAAGCAGCCTTGCTTTAGGCACTGCAGCCCCATTAAGAAGGAGCAGTAGGCGCAGGAGGAGGGTTAAGGAAAGGGGTGGCAAATTGCTGAGCAAGTCTCAATAAAGGCTTTGCCCACCATGGACAGAAGTCCTCATCCTGTAAATATCATTGTAAATATCTCATTGCTGTTGTTTCATGCCTGCTGTTGGTGTATGGGTCTGGGCCTAATATTCCACATGGAAGCTGGTGTGGAATTACAAATGGCAAGGGTGTTTGTACACATATCGCTGAAGTTGATTGTGTATTATGGTTTATCAAGGGGCATTTGTTACATTTTTTATTCGCTGCTGGTGAGGGGTTGTTGGTGTGATGTTTGAGACAAGACTTTTGATGCCGTTAATAAAATGTTAATTTGATCGTTTACATTCCCGTCTTGTGTATTAATGTGTAATTTCACCGAGTTCGAGGAGGCACAGGAGTTTGTCGGAGAGGCCTTTTAAAGGCCCATCAGTCACAGTCGTGGAGCGGGAGTTCGAGGAGGCACGGGAGTTCATCAAAGAGGCCAGCTGGTGCAGCTGCAGCAGGGTGAGAAGGCAAAAAAGTAGAAAGAAATCGAAGCGTGACGTCACAGCCAAGGGGGTAAGTGATTGGCTGGTGATTGGTGAATAGTTTTTCTTTTTCTTTTCCTTTATTAGGAGGTAACCTGTATCATTGTTGTTGCCAAATTAAGTTAATCTAAGGGTTAAGTCATGGCAGGAGAGCTCGGACACGTTTCATGCTCCTCCTGTGCTATGTGGGAAGTCAGGGATGCTCCCAGTGTCCCTCATGACTACATGTGAAGGAAGTGTATCCGGCTGCATCACCTGACAGACCGCATTGCGGGTGGATTTACTCTGGAGCATCCGCGATGCTGAGGATGTCGTGAATAGCACATTTAGTGAGTTGGCCGCACCGCAGGTTACACAGTCAGATAGGGAAGAGCAGTGGAAGGAATGTAATGCAGGGGTCCCCTGCGGTCATCCCCCTGCAAAACAGATAAACCGCTTTGGGTAATGTTGAGGGGGTGACACATCGGGGGGGAGCAGTAGCAGCTAAGTTCATGGCACCATGGATGGCTCTGCTGCACAGGAGGGCAGGAAAAAGAGTGGGGAGCTATAGTGGTAGGGGATTCTATTGTAAGGGGAATAGATAGATGTTTCTGTGGCTGCAATCCCGGATGGTATGTTGTCTCCCTGGTGCAAGGATCAAGGATGTCTCGGAGCGGCTGCAGGACATTTTGAAGGGGAAGGGTGGACAGCCAGTTGTCGTGGTGCATATAGGTACCAACGATATCGGTAAAAAGTGGGATGAGGTCCTACAAGTCGAATTTAGGGAGCTAGGAGCTAAATTAAAAAGTAGGACCTCAAAGGTAGGATTGTTACCAGTGCCATGTGCTAGTCAGAGTAGGAATCGCAGGATAGCTCAGATGAATATGTGGCTTGAGGAGTGGTGCAGAAGGGAGGGATTCAAATTCCTGCGGCATTGGAACCGGTTCTGGGGGAGGTGGGACCAGTACAAACTGGATGGTCTGCACCTGGGCAGGACTGGAACTCATGTCCTAGGGGAAGTGTTTGTTAGTGCTAATATGGCAGGGGGATGGGAACCTATGCAGGGAGACAAAGGGAAGTAGAAAGAAGAAAAGTAAAAGTGGAGGGCAGAGAAACCCAAGGCAAAAAGCAAAAAGGGCCACATTACAGCAAAATTCTAAAAGGGCAAAGTGTGTTAAAAGGACAAGCCTGAAGGCTCTGTGCCTCAATGCGAGGAGTATTCGGAATAAGGTGGACGAATTAAATGCGCAGATAGCTGTTAACGGAAATGATGTAATTGGCATCACGGAGACATGGCTCCAGGGTGAGCAAGGCTGGGAACTCAACATCCAGGGCTATTCAACATTCAGGAAGAATAGATAGAAAGAAAAAGGAGGTGGGGTGGCGTTGCTGGTCAAAGCGGAAATTAACGCAATAGTAAGGAAGGACATTAGCTTGGATGATATGGAATCGGTATGGGTGGAGCTACAGAATACGAAAGGGCAGAAAACGCTGGTGGGAGATCACCAAACAGTAGGAGTGAGGTTGGGGACAGCATCAAACAAGAAATTAGGGATGCATCCAGTAAAGGTACGGCAGTTGTCATGGGCGACTTTAATCGACATATTGATTGGGCTAACCAAACTGCTAGCAATGAGGTGGAGGAGGATTTCCTGGAGTGTATTAGGGATGGTTTTCTAGACCAATATGTTGAGGAACCAACTAGAGGGCTGGCCATCCTCGACTTGGTGATGTGTAATGAGAAAGGACTAATTAACAATCTTGTTGTGCAAGCCCCTTGGGGAAGAGTGACCATAATATGGTAGAATTCTTTATTAAGATGGAGAGTGACACAGTTAATTCAGAGACTAAGGTCCTGGACTTAAGGAAAGGTAACTTTGATGGTATGAGACGTGAATTAGCTAGAATAGGCTGGTGAATGATATTTAAAGGGTTGACGGTGGGTAGGCAATGGCAAACATTTAAAGATCACATGGATGAACTTCAATAATTGTACATCCCTGTCTGGAGTAAAAATAAAACTGGGAAGGTGGCTCAACTGTGGCTAACAAGGGAAATTAAGGGTAGTGTTAAATCCAAGGAAGAGGCATATAAATTGGCCAGAAAAAGAAGCAAACCTGAGGATTGAGAGAATTTTATAATCCAATAGAGGAGGAGAAAGGGTTTAATTAGGAGGGGGGAAATAGAGTATGTGCTGGGCACATAAAAACTGACTGCAAAAGCTTCGATATATATGTGAAGAGAAAAAGATTAGTGAAGACAAATGTAGCTCCCTTGCAGTCAGATTCAGGTGAATTCATAATGGGGAACAAAGAAATGGCAGACCAGTTGAACAAATACTTTGGTTCTGTCTTCACGAATGAAGACACAAATAACCTTCTGGAAATACTAGGGGACCGAGGGTCAAGTAGGAAGAGGAACTGAAGGAAATCCTTATTAGGCGGGAAATTGTGTGAGGGAAATTGATGGGATTGAAGGTCGATAAATTCCCGGGGCCTGATAGTCTGCATCCCAGAGTACTTAAGGAAGTGGCCCTAGAAATAGTGGATGCATTGGTGATCATTTTCCAACAGTGTATCGAATCTGGATCAGTTCCTATGGACTGGAGGGTAGCTAATGTAACACCACTTTTTAAGAAAGGAGGGAGAGAGAAAACGGATAATTATAGACCGGTTAGCCTGATATCAGTAGTGGGGAAAATGTTGGAAAAAATTATTAAAGATGAAATAGCAGCGCATTAGGAAAGCAGTGACCGGATTGGTCCAAGTCAGCATGGATTTATGAAAGGGAAATCATGCTTGACAAATCTTCTAGAATGTTTAGAGGATGTAACTGGTAGAGTGGACAAGGGAGAACCAGTGGATGTGGTTTATTTGGACTTTCAAAAACTTTTGACAAGGTCCCACACAAGAGATTGGTGTGCAAAATTAAAGCACATGGTATTGGGGGTAATGATAGAGAACTGGTTGTCAGACAGGAAGCAGAGAGTTGGGATAAACGGCAGAATGACAGGCAGTGACTAGTGGGGTGCCGCAGGGGTCAGTGCTGGGACCCCAGCTATTTATAACATACATTAATGATTTAGATGAAGGAATTGAGTGTAATATCTCTAAGTTTGCAGATGACACTAAGCTGGGTGGCGATGTGAGCTATGAGGAGGTCGTTAAGAGGCTGCAGGGTGAGTTGGACAGGTTAGGTGAGTGGGCAAATGCATGGCAGATGCAGTATAATGTGGATAAATGTGAGATTATCCACTTTGGTGGCAAAAACACGAAGGCAGAATATTATCTGAATGGCGGCAGATTAGGAAAAGTAGAGGTGCAACGAGACCTGGGTGTCATGGTTCATCAGTCATTGAAAGTTGGCATACAGGTACAGCAGGCGGTGAAGATGGCAAATGGTATGTTGGCCTTCATAGCTAGGGGATTTGAGTATAGGAGCAGGGAGGTCTTACTGCAGTTGTACAGGGCCTTAGTGAGGCCTCACCTGGAATATTGTGTTCAGTTTTGGTCTCCTAATCTGAGGAAGGACGTTCTTGCTATTGAGGGAATGCAGCGAAGGTTCACCAGACTGATTCCCAGGATGGCAGGACTGACATATGAGGAGAGACTGGATCGACTGGGCCTGTATTCACTGGAGTTTAGAAGGATGAGAGGGGATCTCATAGAAACATATAAATTTCTGACAGGACTGGACAGGTCAGATGCAGGAAGAATGTTCCCGATGTTGGTGAAGTCCAGAACCAGGGGACATTGGCTAAGGATAAGGGGTAAGCCATTTAGGACTGAGATGAGGAGAAACTTTCAGAAGGCGGTTAAAATTCTGATGGGTTTAGACAGGTTTGATGCAGGAAGAATTTTTCCAATGTTGGGGAAGTCCAGAACCAGGGGTCACAGTCTAAGGATAAGGGGTAAGCCATTTAGGACCGAGATGAGGAGAAACTTCTTCACCCAGAGAGTGGTAAACCTGTGGAATTCTCTACCACAGAAAGTTGTTGAGGCCAATTCACTAAATATATTCAAAAAGGAGTTAGATGTAGTCCTTACGACTAGGGGGATCAAGGGGTATGGCGAGAAAGCAGGAATGGGGTACTGAAGTTGCATGTTCAGCCATGAACTCATTGAATGGCGGTGCAGACTCGAAGGTCCGAATGGCCTACTCCTGCACCTATTTTCTATGTTTCTGTGTTTCTATGTGCCATTCTCATAGCCTTGGCAATATCAGTTGCACCGATCAGTTTCCTGCATTCAAGAGAAGCGATACATTATGAACCGCTGACGTGTGGCCTTTGCACCAGCAGCATTGCCACGGTGCCTCCTCTGTGCCTTGCTGCTCCTCCTCCTCCTTGTGTGGCTGGCCTTTCAGGGCCTCAGCAGGCTCCTTTTCCTCCTCCTCCTGAGGGCTACTATCGCCACTGGGAATGCCCGGGTCCTCATTATGGGCAAGTTGTGCAGCATGCAGCACACCAGAATGAATAGTGATACCCGTTGAGGGAAGTATTGAAGGCTGCCTTCAGAGTTGTCCAGGCATCGGAACCATTGCTTCAGCAGCCCTATTGTTTGCTCAATTATAGCCGCATGGCTGTCGTTGCTCCGCTTGGGTGGTGGGGTTGCGGAGGGGTTCATTGGCCAGGTGGCTCGTCCATATACTTTGTCCCTGAGCAGCCAGCCTTGCCCTTACCATGGTGGTTGAAACATTCGTGGCACATTGCCCTCACGCAGGATGAACGCATCATGCATCATGTGTGCTGCTAGGATGTGCTGCGTATGGTCGCGCAGCAGCTGAACATTCAGGGATTGGTATTCCTTTCTGTTTCAGAAGATCTCGGCATTCTGGAACAGCGCTTGCAAGGCCACGTGTGTGCAGTCAATGGCTCCTTGAACCATAGGGAAGCCCGATATCTTGGCACAGTCACATGTTCGCTCGTCCTATTTATCCCTGCTCATTGGGAACGTGATGAAGTCCATTCTGCGTCTGTACAGAGCGTATGTCACGTGGCGGATGCAGTGATGTACAATGAATTGAGAGACCTTGCATAAGACTCATGATGCAGCCTGGAAGGAGCCGGAGGCAACGAAGGTCAGCGCCACCGTGACCTTCTATCTTTACGCCGCCTAACAAGAGCATGTATTTTAACCCATAAGGTAATTAAGGGTTATGGGGAGCGGGCGGGTAAGTGGAGCTGAGTCCACGGCCAGATCAGCCATGATCTTGTTGAAATGCGGAGCAGGCTCGAGGGGCTAGATGGCCTACTCCTGTTCTTATGTTCTTATGTAGAAGGCGACAATGGCATGCTAGTAATGCACCCATGGAACTCTCAAACTCAAGTTGCTAGAAAGCTGGAAGGTCAGATAAATCTGTCGTTGCCAAGTAAGAGGTTCACGCACCGTGCTCTGTTGAAACGTTGCACTCATTCTGACCTCCGATTAATCTGGTTGCTCTTCCCTTCAAATAGCTTCCAGGTATCGGCTAAAGAAGTTGGGACTGCCTGGTTTCTAAGGCGGAGATAACTAATTTTGTGAGCAGGGTGCTAGCGGGCCGTTGCACATGTACTGACGTCATGATCTGACTGAAGTTAGACGACGAGGCGATAGTGATATGCGCTACCGGTAAACCTGAACCAAATTTGCCGGCGGGGTGCCACAACCTGCGCGGCTGGGCGGTAATCCATTCGAGGCCCATTACAGCTCCTCCGAGGTGCCAACTGAGGCTCTACACAACCAAATTTCTCGTCCCCTGTATTTTGCAATTGTGTCGATGGATCTGTTGGTCCTGTACTGGTGTATTTTGGATCTTTTTCGCTTTTATTTCAATCAGAGATGCTTTTCTTTGTGCTTTGAATTTACTGGACACAACAAGCTTACACAATGGAACAGAAATTGCGGTCGGAGGCTTCCCGCAAGCAGATGCCTCCGACCGCAATAATTTCTTCGAAAGTACCTGGTGGACCCGGAGGTTTGGCAACTTACGGTCCTGGACCTCCAAGCGAAGGCCAGCGTAGAGTCCCCGTATCCCACGATCCTACGGGTTTTGTACGGATCTCTGGAATCACGTGGCCCGGCCCAACCTATTAGAGTATGAGGATTCCATTCACACTTATAGTAATTCCTTCGATACAGAACTGTGATAAGTATGAATGGGAATGCTCCCCAAATCTCAGAAAATAATTTTTTTTTTAATTACATATTTAAAATGAATTAAAATATTTCACACAAAATTGTATTTGTTTGCATTTTTTTAATATGTTTTAATTGAGTTAAAAATAAACTTACCTTAATGGAGAGGGTTTTTAATATATAAATGAGTAATAATATTTTATTTTTGTATTTTTTAAAACTTACGCTGGTAAAAGCAGGCCTTACACCTGCTTTTACCAGCATAATAATTTGAAGGACGTTCACTGGGCAACTAGCCCAAGTCTCCGCCCGCAGAGGACCTTTTCCTACGCATGTGTGCGATCTGTCAAAAGGATCTTGGCGCATGCGCTTCGCATACCTACACCCAGAACTTGTGGGGACCTCACGGGCATCTGCGCACTTCGTATGCACCTGTGGGGAGCGTGATTTTTGGCCCATTCGTTCAATTTGAAGTAAAAAAACCATAGTATTTCAACCAAAGTGGGTAGCAGCTATGAACTAGCTTGGACAACAATTTTCTTTTGATGTGTTTTCCTCTATAAAATCAACGGTTGGATTCAATAACTTTGTCAAAATATAAATTAAAACAGTTTCACCTGCATCACAACTCCTTGATTTGTTCCGACATAAGGCAAATAAAAATGTTACACCGTGACTTTAGCAAGGAGAGGTTGTACACCTTTGATTAACTGCACAGTCTTTACCTCTTCTAATAACTCGTCTGTATTTCTTCACCTTGTGAAGTATTGTTGCCAGCTTTCATAATTCAGCATTGCTGGTACTTGCAATGTTGTTAACAATATATTGATTGTAGCTATTGTGTTAATGAGTACAATTCAGGGACAGAGGGCTAGCGAGAAAAATGAGCTCTCATCCTTCTCTATCTGTGAATTTCCCATTAAGACAATCGTGCAAAATCAATAAAATATTGACAAAATCATGTTGGCAACGATGATGTATCCTTCTGAGGTATAATGAACTCCAATTTAACCCATATGTGAAATCAATGTTTGCATCCAAGACAGTATAGAAATGTAAATATCATAAGATTATGTGTGCGTCACCCATTATTTGCAAATTGTATGATGCCTTCACTGTCTCATATAACTGTTCGCCACTATTTTGGAGATGAAGATGAAGTAACTGATTCCGAGATTGTCCTGTCCTAAAATGCAAAGTCATGGAATATGGATGACGTTTTAGGTTCATCAATCAAAATCAACAATAAAAAAAATTGGAGTTAAATCATAACACAAAATAAAATTGATTTGAGCTTCATACAGTTACGGGACTCTGATTTATAAACATACATTTTCTTGCCTTCGTATTCAATCATGTTGCTAATATGTAATCTCAGCTCCGCAATCACTGTTACAATATGACACGTTGTTTGTTGTTGTGATTTCAATAAATTCTCCCGGTGAAGAAAATTCTTTATTCAAATTAACAGGTTTTCAAAACAATTGCTGTTCACTTGAAGAGAGTAAAAAGGCAGCTCAAATTACGTGCAGAAAAGTAATGGTTGAAGGCACTTTCCAGTGCCGTGCTGAGCTATAAAAACCATAGTATCTGTTATAAAGGTTCAAACTGAGTACTGTTTAACTAAGCAAGGTATAACCTTGGTTCTGCTTTATTTAGGCCCAAAGTGCCTGACTCACAAAACGGCTGGCCTTTTATACCAGAGCAGCACCATGTGCATGCTGCTCAGTGGCCTCCAACAATGACACCATCTGGTGGCTACAAACATCATGTACATACATGATAATACTTTCCTCTGAGATCTTATCACAGTCTTTCACAGGTTGAGACGGTCCAGTGCATTACGTCCCGGGTTGACCGTCTAAGTTCGATTCTGGCCTTGGGTGAATGTGCGGAGTCTGTTGTGGCTGGTGGCTGGATGGCTGACTTGTTGGGGGTGGCAGTGGCCATGTCAGGAATTGCAAGTCCATTTTTATTGAACAAGTCCGTGATGGAAATTCCGGGTTCACTGATGACCCTTTAGTTCACTGAAGGCTGCTGGTAGGTAGGTTGGTCGTCGACTGTTTCTTCGTCCGACTGCTCTGGCTCGTCTGTGTGCCTCAGCTTTGTTTGATCCATGTGTTTCCTTTTCACATGTTTGCTCATTATTGAGCTTAATACACATATTCTGTTGCCCTCCTTGACCATGACCGTACCAGCGATCCATTAGGGATCCTGACCATAATTCTACACATATTCAGGATCATTAACAGAAATCTCGCATGACACAGTTGCGCGATCGTGGTACCCTTGTTGACTCTGTCTTCTGTATTCAACATGATTACTTAAATTCGGGTGTACAAGAGATAAATTGGTCTTAAGAGCTCTTTTCATCATGTGTTCAGCAGGCGAGCCCCCTGTGAGTGTGTGGGGTCTTGTCCTGTAACTCAGCAGTATACAGGACAAGCGGGTCTGCAGTGACCCTTGGGTTACTCTCCTCATGCTTTGCTTGATAATTTGTACTGCACGTTCTGCTTGCCCGTTGGACACAGGCTTGAACGGTGCTGACCTTACATGTTGTATGCTGTTAAGTTTTACAAACTCCTGAAACTCCTGACTGGTGAAGCACGACCCATTGTCACTCACCACTATGTCAGGCAGATTATGTGTTGCGAACTTGATATTGAGATTCTCTATGGTTGACGTAGACGTACTGGATGACATGATTATGTATTCTATCCACTTCGAATAAGCGTCCATCACCACTAAAAACATCTTTCCCAGGAAGGGACCTGCAAAATCTACATGGATCCTGGACCAAGGTTTGGATGGCTATGACCACAGACTCAGCGGCGATTCCGCTGGTGCTTTGCTGAGCTGCATGCAAGTGTTGCACTGATGCACGCATGCTTCCAGCTCAGAATCAATTCCTGGCCACAATACGTGGGACCTCCGATGGCCTTCATCATCACTATACCAGGATGTGTGCTGTGTAACTCACACACAAACTTCTCTCTCCCTTTCTTAGGCATTACAACTTGATTGCATATTGTGGGGCAATCTGCTTGAATAGACAGTTCGTCCTTGTGACGAATGTACGGTTTGGTCTCCTTGCACATTTACTTGGGTATGGCAGACCAATCCCCTTTGAGGATGCAACCCTTTACCACCAATAATATCAGGTCCTGGCTGGTCCAGGTCTTAACATGTTGAGCCGTGACAGGGGTACCTTCACTCTCAAAAGCATCCATGATTAACATTAAATCTGCCGATTGTGGTGTTTCCTCCTTCGGTGTGGGCAACGGCAACTGGCTCAAAGCATCAGCATTATTCTCTGTGCCAGGTCTGTGGCGAATGACATAATCATAGGCAGATAATGTCAGCGCCCACCTTTGGATGCGGGATGAAGCGTTGGTATTGATACCTTTGCTCTCAGAAAACAACGAAATGAGTGGCTTATGATCGTTCTCTAATTCAAACCTCAGACCGAACAGGTATTGATGCATCTTTTTAACACCGTGCACACATGCTAAAGCTTCTTTTTCTTCCATACTGTAGGCTCTTTCTGCTTTAGACAAATTTTTGGATGCATACATGACAGGTTGAAGTTTCCCCGACTCATTGGCTTGTTGTAACACGCAAACAATTCCATATGACGATTCGTCACAAGCCAAAACTAAACTTTTACATGGGTCATAATGTACCAGCAGCTTGTTCGAGCAAAGCAGGTTGGTGGCTTTCTCGAAAGCTCTGTCTTGCAATGCGCCCCACACCCAGTTGTTGCCTTTTCGCAAGAGCATGTGCAGTGGTTCAAGTAAGGTGCTCAATTTAGGTAGGAAGTTACCAAAGTAGTTGAGTAGACCCAGGAACAAATGCAGCTCCGTCACATTCTGCAGCTTGGGTGCATTCTTGATGGCTTTGATTTTCACGTCAGTAGGTCTGATGCCATCAGCGGCGATTTTCGTCCCGAGGAATTCAACCTCCGGTGCCATGAAGACGTACTTCGAGCGTTTAAGTCTGAGTCCCACTCTGTCCAAACGCAGTAGAACCTCTTCCAGGTTGTTCAGATGTTCCTTGGTGTAGTGTTCTTGCACCTTACTATAAAATCACACGAGGCATGTACTGCAGACAAAGTCACTACGTGACCTGAACCTTTATTCCCAGGACCAATAAGTGCTGGTCCTGCGTGGGACCTCCCTTTATATACCTGGATGACCAGGAGAGGAGTGTCTCCCACAAGTTAACCCTATGTGGTCAAGGTGTGCATTACTCAGGTTGTTACATACAGGTTACAGTTATGTGAAGGTTACAAACATGACATCACCTCCCCCTAACGTCTTTGGGTCAAAGATTGAGTCTTTCAGGTGGTCGACGCTCTCTCGTGGAGCGCCGCAGTTGGGGCTCTGGTGGTTGGGCCTTGGCATGCGTCTCTGTCGCCTGAGGTGATTCCGGCCTGTCCGGCTGGCCACAGGGACTGTGCATGCTGGTGAATGTCCTTGTTGCTCGTTCTCTGGCAGTGGTGTGGGTGACATCTCATGATCTTCCTCAGGTTCCTCAGTGCCCATGCTGAACCTTTTCTTTACTTGGTCCAGATGTTTGCGGCATATCTGCCCATTGTTAAGTCTGACCACTATGATCCTATTCCCCTCTTTGCCAATTACAGTACTCTCAAGCCACTTGTGTCCCAAAGCATGATTGAGAACAAATACAGGGTCATCGATTTCTATGCATCTCCCCACTGAGTTGCGATCATGGCACTCGATTTGGGACTGGCGCTTGCCCTCAACAATGTCTGACAGGGCTGGATGAATGAGGGACAGCTGCGTTTTAAATGTGCGTTTCATGACTCCCGTGAGCGAATGCGGCCGGGACCTATAGGCCAGCAGGAGGCGCGATAGGCGGTACTGAAGGGAGGGTCCTTGAATCCGGAGCATGCCCTGTTTTATGATTTGAACCGCACGTTCCGCCTGGCCATTATAAGCCGGCTTGAACGGTGCAGTCCTGACGTGTTTGATACCATTACCCGACATAAACTCCTGGAATTCATAGCAAGTGAAACATGGGCCGTTGTCGCTAACCAGGATGTCTGGAAAGCCGTGGGTCGCGAAGACCGTACGCAGACTCTCCACGGTGGTGGATGTCGATTTCAATATGATGCACTCGATCCATTTCAAGTATGCATCGACAACAATCAGGAACATTTTTCCCATGAACGGGCCCGCATAGTCTACGTGAAATCGTGACCATAGCCTGGTGGGCCAGGGCTACGGGCTGAGTGGGGCCTCCCTGGGGGCATTTTCCAGCTAAGCACATGTCGTGTTCCAGGTCTGAGTCAATTCCCGGCCACCATACATGTGACCGGGCAATGGCTTTCATTAACACGATGCCTGGGTGCTTGCTGTGGAGTTCCATGATGAATGCTTCCCTTCCTTTCAGGGGCATGACTAACTGGCTGCCCCATAGCAGGCAGTCGACTTGGATGGAGAGCTCGTCCATCCGTCTGTGAAACGGCCTGACCTCCCCGGTCAGGACACATTTCTTTGGGATAGGAGGGGATCTCTGTTGGTCCAGATTTTGATCTGGCGGGCTGTGATGGGGGAGCCTGCGGTGTCAAAAGCCTCAACGGCCATGACCATCTCCGCGCTTTGCTCCGACGCCCTCTCGGTGGTCACCAGTGGGAGCCCGCTGAGCGCATCAGCGCAATTTTCTGTGCCTGGCCGGTGCCGTATGGTGTAGTCATATGCAGCCAGCATGAGAGCCCATTGCTGTATGCGAGCTAACGCATTGGCATTGACAGCCTTGCTGTCGGACAACAGGGATGTTAAGGGTTTGTGGTCCGCTTCTAACTCGAACCTTCTGCCGAAAAGATACTGGTGCATCTTTTTCACCCCACAGACACATGCGAGTGCTTCCTTTTCAACCATTCCATATCCCCGTTCTGCCTCGGAGAGCGACCTGGAGGCATAAGCCACAGGTTGGAGTTGGCCCTCATCATTACTCTGCTGCAACACGCACCCAACCCCATAGGATTATGCATCACATGTTAAAACCAGTTTCTTACAGGGTTTGTACAAGGTCAACAGATTGTTAGAACAAAGCAGATTCCGTGCCCGATTAAAAGCCCGTTCGTGATAGTTCCCCCAAAACCATTCACAGCCCTTACGCAGGAGCACATGCAGCGGCTCCAACAATGTGCTTAAGTTCGGCAGAAAGTTCCCGAAGTAGTTCAATAGTCCCAGAAATAACCACAACTCTGATGTGTTGCCGGGCCTGGGCACACGATGGATCGCCTCCGTTTTGGATTCGGTGGGCCGGATTCCTTCTGCGGCAACCCTCCTGCCCAAAAACTCGACCTCTGGGGCCAAAAACACACACTTCTTTAGGCGCAAGCCTACCCAGTCCAGTTGGCGTAGCACCTCCTCCAGGTTGTGGAGGTGTTCCTCGGTGTCTCGACCTGTGATTAGGATGTCATCTTGGAATACGATTGTTCCAGGGATGGAATGAGCAAGCTTTCCATGTTCCTCTGGAATATAGCAGCCGCTGAACGAATGCTAAATGGATATCTGTTGTAAACGAATAGCCTCTTGTGCGTAGTGATGGTGGTCAGAAGCTTGGCTTCTTCAGCCAGTTCCTGAGTCATGTAGGCTGAAGTGAGGTCCAACTTGGTGAACAGCTTGCCACCTGCCAGCGTGGCAAAAAAATCCTCCGCTTTCGGAAGCGGGTATTGGTCCTTTAGTGACACTCGGTTGATGGTGGCCTTGTAGTCGCCACAAATCCTGACCGAGCCATCCGCTTTAAGGACAGGAATGATGGGGCTTGCCCAGTCACTGAATTCAACAGGCGAAATTATGCCCTCTCTTAGCAACCTGTCCAACTCACTCTCAATTCTCTCATGCATCACATACGGCATGGCTCTGGCTTTGTGGTGCACTGGTCTGGCATCCGGGGTGATGCGTATCACTACTTTGGTGCCCTTAAAAGTCCCGACACCTGGTTAAAAAAGTGGCTCGAATTTCTGGAGGACCTGTGAGCATGAACTTCGCTCCACAGATGAAATGACATGCACATCCCTCCATTTCCAGTTCATCTCGGCTAACCAGCTCCTCCCCAAGAGCCCGGGACCATTCCCCGGGTCAATCCAGAGTGGCAGCCGGTTCTCCGATCCATTGTGTGTGACCACCAAGTTTGCAGTGCCTAGTACTGGGATGATCTCTCTGGTGTACATCCGTAACTGCGTGTCAATGCGTTCCAGTTTGGGCCTGTTAGCTTTGAGTGGCTATCGTTTTTCAAATTGTTGGGCACTCATAAATGACTGGCTGGCTCCTGTGTCCAGCTCCATGCATACCGGGATGCCATTTAATAGAACTTTCGTCATCATAGGTGGCGTTTTGGTATACGAGCTATGGACGTCTGCCACATGAACCCGCTGGACTTCAGCGTCCATAGCTTTGCCCCAAGCATCACCCTGCCTTGCAGACCCCTTGTCTGGTTCCTCTGCCTCGTAAACTAGCCTCGCTACGGGCTTTTGCACATTCTTGCCAGATGTCCACTGAAGTTACAGTTTCTGCAGATAAATTGCTGAAACCTACAGGTTCTCGCAGCATGTCTGCCACCACACCTCCAGCATGAGCTGAGATTGTTGTGAATAAAGGAACTGTTGACAGGCATTCCTCTCTGATTGTCTCTTTGATTACTCCTGAGCACTCTGTTGCTGAGTGCCAATGGTCCTATCCTGGGACGCATTGTCCCTTGTGATGGTGTGAATTGCCGATCCCTCTGCCATTCTCTCTGTTGCTGGCTCACCTGAGAGTCTGTTGCTGCCTGGGCGGTGTTGAATTGCCCTTGCCTGCCTGCGGGGTTCTGAATCTCGTTTACAATGTTAACTCCCTGGTCCATCACCATGTTGGAACCAGGGCTGCGCACGTAAATTATCTTGGTCTCTTCTTCCCCTACCATGAAGGTCTGAGCTATCAACTTTGCCCTTTCCAAAGTCAAGTCCTTGGTCGCGATAAGCTTCCTGAAAATCCTGGCATGACCAATGCCCTCAATGAAGAAATCCCTTAACATCTCCCCCCTGCAGGCGTCTGTGAACTTACAAAGGCTGGCCAAATGCCGAAGGTCCGCAATGAAGTCCGATATGCTTTGTCCCTCCTGCCGCCGGTGTGTGTAGAACCAGTGCCGGGCCAAGTGTATACTGCTCGCCGGTTTGAGGTGCTCACCGATCAGAGTGCTGAGCTCTTCAAAAGACTTGTGCCGGCTTCTCGGGTGCGAGCAGGTCTTTCATCAGCGCATACGTCTTGGATCCACAACTGGTCAGTAGATGCGCCCTCCGCTTGCCAACCGCTTTCTCTCCCAGCCAGTCCTTCATGACAAAGCTCTGCTGGAGCCTTTCAATGAAGCCGTCCCAGTCCTCACCAACACAGTACCATTCATCTATGCTACCAGTAGCCATCCTTGTGGGTCGTTGATTCCCGTTTCTTGTTGCCAAATGTCATGTCCTTACACCTTACTATAAAATCACATGAGGCATGTACTGCAGACAAAGTTACTACGTGACCTGAACCTTTATTCCCAGGACCAAGAAGTGCTGACCTGCGTGGGACCTCCCTTTATATACCTGGATGACCAGGTGAGGAGTGTCTCCCACAAGTTCACCCCATGGTCAAGGTGTGCATTACTCAGGTGTATATAGTGTACAGTGTTGTTACATACAGGTTACAGTTATGTGAAAGTTACAAACATGACACTTGGAGTCACGACCGGTGATCAGGATGTCATCTTGGAACTCGACGGTTCTGGGAATGGACATCAGTAGACTTTCCTTATTCCTCTGGAATATTGCTGCAGCCGAGCGAATTTCAAACGGGCACCTGTGGAAAATAAAGAGTCCTTTGTGCGTGTTGATGCACGTAAGTCTCTTCGACGTCTCGACCAACTTCTGCATCATACAGGCCGACGTCAAGTCCAGTTTTGTAAATGACTTTGCTCTGGCTGGCGTCACAAACAAGTCATCAGCCTTCGGTAATGGGTACTGATCTTGTTTCGAAACCCTGTTGATCGCAGCCTTGTAGTCTCCACAGATTCTGACTGTGTCATCACTTTTCAGCATGGGAACAATGGGGCTGGCCCATTCATCAAATTCGACCGGTGATATGATCCCTTCACGCTGGAGTCTGTTCAGTTCAATTTCGACCTTCTCCCTCATCATATACGACACTGCCAGAGCTTTATGATGAATGGGTCTTGCATATGAGTCCACGTGGATCTGCATCTTGGCTCCCGTGAAATTGCCAATACCCGGTTCGAACAGCGAGGGGATCTTGCTCAATACTTGGGAACATGTATCTTCCTACGACGACAAAGCCTTTATGCCGTTCCAGTCGCATCTGATTTTCTCCAAGTCAAGCAGCATTGGGCCATTGCCTGGAACAATCCACAGCGGTAACTCGTGAACCGCACCGTTATACATTAATTTGTGCACTGCCAATCACCTTTATCAGTTCTTTGGTGTACGTGCACAGCTTGGCGTTAACAGGGCTCAGCCTGGGCCTCACAGTCTTAGTATCCCACAACTTATTAAATGCCCTCTCGTTCATGATTGATTGACTCGCCCCTGTGTCCAGTTCCATTGATACCGATATCCCGTTAAACTTCACATTAATCAAAATTGGTTTACTCTTAGTTATGAAAGAGTTCAATCTGTACACTTCCTCCTCTGGCATCTCGGATTGCGTATCCGGATCCGCTCTAGTCATAGAAACATAGAAACATAGAAAATAGGTGCAGGAGTAGGCCACTTGGTCCATCGAGCCTGCACCATCATTCAATAAGATCATGGCTGATCATTCACCTCAGTACTCCTTTCCTGCTTTCTCTCCATACCCCTTGATCCCTTTAGCCGTAAGGGCCATATCTAACTCCCTCTTGAATCTATCCAATGAACTGGCATCAACAACTCTCTGCGGTAGAGAATTCCACAGGTTAACAACTCTCTGAGTGAAGAAGTTTCTCCTCATCTCAGTCCTAAATGTCTTACCCCTTATCCTTAGACTATGTCCCCTGGTTCTGGACTTCCCCAACATCGGAAACATTCTACCAGCATCTAACCTGTCCAGTCCCGTCAGAATTTTATATGTTTCTATGAGATCCCCTTTCATCCTTTTAAACTCCAGTGAATACAGGCCCAGTCGATCCAATCTCTCCTCACATGTCAGTCCTGCCATCCTGGGAATCAGTCTGGTGAACCTCCCTCAATAGCAAGAACATCCTTCCTCACATTAGGAGACCAAAACGGAACACAATATTCCAGGTGAGGCCTCACCATGGCCCTGTACAACTGCAGTAAGACCTCCCCGCTCCTACACTCAAATCTGCTAGCTATGAAGGCCAACATACCATTTGCCATCTTCACCGCCTGCTGTACTTGCATGCCAACGTTCAATGACTGATGTACCATGACACCCAGGTCTCGTTGCACCTCCCTCAATAGCAAAAACGTCCTTCCTCAGATTAGGAGACCAAAACTGAACACAATATTCCAGGTGAGGGCTCACCAAAGCCCTGTACAACTGCAGTAAGACCTTCCTGCTCCTATACTCAAATCCCCTAGCTATGAAGGCCAACATACCATTTGCCTTCTTCACCGCCTGCTGTACCTGTATGCCAACTTTCAATGACTGATGAACCATGACACCCAGGTGTCGTTGCACCTCCACTTTTCCTAATCTGCCGCCATTCAGATAATATTCTGCCTTCGTGTTTTTGCCACCAAAATGGATAACCTCACATTTATCCACATTATACTGCATCTGCCATGCATTTGCCCACTCACCTAACCTCTCCAAGTCACCTTGCAGCCGCTTACCATCCTCCTCACAGCTCACACTGCCACCCAGTCTGACTCTCATCCTCCACGTGGTGTGTCGCAGCTCACTTGCTCATCTGCGGACACTCGCGCTGGAGATGCCCCACTCTCAGACAACCTTTGCAACTATATTGCTTAAATTGGCACTGCTGGTGCCGATGATTTCCTCCACAACGCCAACATGAGAAATCGGATACATTTCCGCTGGCGGACTTTGGGCAGCCGGATAGATCCTGCCATGTGCCACTCTGCTGAACGGTGAATCATTCGTGAATGCAGCCGGATAGGACGTGCCATGTGCCGCTCTGCCGAATGCCGAATCAATCGCATTTACAGTACTTTCCGAGGTTCGGTGCTTCACCAATATTTGCTTTAAACATCTGTCTGTCGTCATACATGATTGAGCAATCTGGATGGCTCTTTTTAAATCCAACTCCTCCATCACCAGAAGTTTGCACAGGATCACCTCATGGTTGATACTGATAACAAATAAGCCCCGCAACATTTCTGCCAACACCGTCCCGAACGTGCACTGTCCTGCTAGATGTTTCAGGTCGGCAACGATTTCCGCCGCGCTCTGGCCCTCCGATCGAACATGTGTATAAAACCTGTATCTCGAGATGATGATGTTGTCATCTGGCTTGAGGTACTCCCGTACCAATGTACACAACTCCTCGTACATTTTCTCTGTTGGATCACTTGTCATGAGTAGATTCTTTATCAGACCGTAGATCTTTGAACCGCACACAGTGAGGAACACGGCCCGGCACCGATCTGCATCGGCGACCCCCTTCATTTTGTTGGCCACGAACCACTGGTTCAAACGGCTCATAAAGTCTGTCCAATCTTCTCCCTCCACGAATCGCTCTAAAAATCTAATCGTGCTCATTTTGCAAACAAAGGTTCTTGTATTCTCGTCGCCAAATGTTATGTATGCAATAAAGGTTCAAACTAATTACTGTTTAGCTAAGCAAAGTACAATCTTGGCTCTGCTTTATTTCGGCCCAAAGTACCTGACTCACAAAATGGCTGGCCTTTTATACCTGAACAGCACCATGTGTGTGCTGCTTAGTGGCCTCCAACAATGATACCATCTGGTGGCTACAAACAGCATGTACATACATGACAGGAAAAACGTCAATCTTTGGGATCTGCTTAGTTAACTCATCTCAGCCAGCTGAGCTGGTACAATTAACTTCGGCGCCTTCTGGAAGTGGGTAGGGAAAATAAAGTGGCCAGACATCCCATGCCTGATTGTTATCCAGCAGTTGCTGCTGGAGTGTAAACATGTAGCGGTCGAGCGAGACCAACATTGGGCTTGGTTGTGATGCCTGCCTGCCGACACTCACACATATGAAGAATAGTCCACTGGGCGAAATAGCGGAGTTAATGCCCATCGAATTGTGACCCAGAGAGCAGAAAATTGGATTTTAAAAACAAAACAGTCTCATTACGGATTAATTTAAAATTTCATTTAAAAACATGTATCGGTGGTAGAAGTAAAACTATACGTTTTATTGCGATTCATCAAGTTTTCACTCATGGAATAAATTGCATATTCGCTATTTAATCAACCCATAATTAAAGAAACATAAATCTCTCCCACATATTGTAATTAGTCCTCTCAGCAGTGCAGTGAGAACGTGACCTACTTTTTAATAAACTGGAGCCAATTTGGAATGTTCTGTGGCCCAATTCAGAAACCACTAGGAAAGATTATTCTGATTCTGCCAAATACTAAATGCAGCCATGTTAGCTCTGAAAATAGGGTTCTGAGTGAAAGGTTTGACTTTCTGCTTCTTGTTCCTCTCCTTGCATCATAAATGAATGAGGCAAGCAGCCAAGAAGCTTTGTCGCCATCGTAAATTCAGCACAATTCTTATAAAGGGTACGAAAGATTGAACCATTGGAGAGTTAACCATTTAAAATTTGTTATCTTTTTAACAGTTATCCTTACTTTTCCTAATTGGTGAAGATTAACCCATTCTAATATGAACAGATGTAAAGTCGTATCAAAAACAGTGAAAAAAAGATTAAAAGTAATCAATAAATCAGTAGCATGCTAGCAACTACCATTGCAGGTTAAACTGTTGCAATATTTATCAATAACAAAGTTACAGAATTTGCACATTAGAGTCTGATTTGGCCTTTGGTTATTATGAGTTGTGTTGAGTTAAGAGACAATGGGAATCAAAATGGCTGAAGACTGACACACATCTATATTATTTAAACTAACTAAAGTGCTAGCCCAAATGAACTCACTATTTGATAAGTCAAATGTCCTCAAGAACATTGTTTGGTCAGCAAAGCTGAGGATGGCAACCCTGCCAGAGAATATCAATACAGATCTTCTTTGCTCATTAGTCATTTGAGAAGCACGAGCTTCATTGCCAGGGAAAGCCTCAATGTCCAAGTTCCGGACAAATTGCCTGACAGCCTCCATAACAAAACCACGTGTGATGTTGTATCAGCTTTCTATTTTACAGAATGTGCAACGGTGGCCTCAATAGCTTAGACATAAAGTAAACTTGTGATATTTTCCTTATGACATCATAAACACACATTAGCAAGATGGCATCAGTTCAGAAACTTGTCAGGTGACCTGTCACCTGATACTTTTATTTTTGTAAACAGCAATGGCTGCATTGCCACAGTAGTCCACTGGGTGGGGCAGTAGTCAACTAGGTGAAACAAAAAATTACTCATCTCCCTCCTTAATGAAGAAGTAATTATAACAAACAGTCATCATACATAACTTGCATGGTTATACATAACAAAAGATATGGACTTATTTTGCCATATTAACAAATCAAACTTAAGCACTAGTTTTCTGTTTTGAAGAGGATACCTTCGCTCTTGAACAGAACTTTCAAAACATGGTGTTGAACTTAGACTCATTCTAAGATGATCCTGAGGAGAGTTTGTCTCCAAGGGATGCCCTTGATCTACATTTGAATTCTCTTCAACTTCAGACTGTTTGTTTGCTTGACTTGGACTCAAACTAAAATTCTGACTTTCTCTTGGACTTGTTTCCAGTACATTTGATATTGGATATGCTACTGGTACTGTACTTGTAGTAAGACTATCTGATGAGTCAGAAATAATCAAATCATTCCAACTTTCAACTCCTTCCACATCTGCAGGTAAAATATGATCAATGTGAACAAACCTAACCTGTCCATGATCAAACATCTTGATTAAATATGTGCAAGGAGCACATATTTTCACAACTCTTCCTGGTAAACACTTTAACCATTTATGGTGATGGTTCTTCACTCTCACCTTCTGATTTAATTTCACATTTCTCTCTCTTACTCGACCTCTATCATGATTCTCTTTAGATATGTCAAAGTGAACTAACATGGTACTCTCTACCAATTGGCTTTTACACTCCTTGAATGCTGCGTCGCATTTTTCACTGGACCTATTTTTCAACAGCTCATTTAGTGGATGTAACACTGTAGCCAAATTTGGTAGGAACTTCCCATAATAGTTCAAAAGACCCAAAAATGATCGAAATTCAGTGACATTCCTGGGAGTGGGTACATTTCTAATTGCATCCAGCTTTCCCTTGGTTGATTGTAAACCATCTTTGTCCACACTGTACCCGAAGTACGCCACTGAGGTTTGAAATAACTCACACTTGCGAGCAGTCACTTGTACTCTGAGCTTCTCCTGCTGTTTGAGCACTTTATTCAAAATGTTATTATGGATTTGTTTGTTTGGTGCTGAAATACCTTGCAAAATCTGATTCATCACTCCTTGGAATATGGCGGGGGCAGAAGACACTCCAAATGGTAGCCCATAATTGATATAGGCCTAGATGATTATTCAAGCATGACTTGGACTCCTCATCTTGTTCAAGTTGTAAGTCGGCATTAGTGAGATCTAACTTTGAGGAGATCTGACCACTTGTCAGCGTTGTGAACAAATTTTCTACATTTGGCAATGTATTGGGGAGATTACCCTCTAGAACCTGGTTTACGGTTACTTTATAATCACCACACAACCTGACCTTACCATCGGACTTAGGTACAACAACAATGGGTGTAGCCCAATTATATAAATCGATCTTCTCAGTCTCTAGTCTTTTGAGTTCTTGCTCAACTCTCTCCTTGAGTGCATATGGTACAGGACATGGGTTGCAGTAAACTGGTCTAGCTTCCTTCTGTACCCTGACACTTGCCTTGAAGCCTTGGATCGGACTGCCTGTTTCGCATAACACCTTCGGATACTTCTTGATGACATCATCCTTCGATGCAAATCTCGTGTCAACACGAAAATCTCACTCCAATCCAGCTTCAGTGATCCCAACCAATTTCTTCTTAGTAAGGCAAGCTTGTCTCCTGCCACCACTAAGAGAGGCAAGCTCTAAAATTGATCCTTGTATTTCACTGGTACAATGATACAACCTAACCCAGGAATGTTCTCTCCTGAGTAGCTCTATCTTGGATTTCTCCAATGGGAAATCACACAATTTGTCGAGAGAGAGCAATTCCTGTACTACACTCACGGATGCACCAGTGTCGATTTCCATGGGTATCCCATGAATGATGATACTTTTCGAATCGCTGTTCGATACCCTCGTGCTCCTGATGATGTGTATCGCTTCATCCTGTTGCTTTTCTCCCATGCTATGTAGTCTCTGGGGATTTCTAATTGCAGCCTTGAAAGTTAGTTTACTCTTCAGTCAGCATGCGTTCGCAAAATGCCCAGTTTTCCTGCAGATGAAACACTCTGCCTTCACATATGGACAACTTTGAGCAATGTGTTGTCCCAGGCACCGATAGCAGGATGTCAATGCGCTGTTCTCATTGCCAGTTGCTGAAACCTTGGGGCCCAACTGCCTTTTACTTTTAACCTGCAGTCGATTCACCTCGGTTGTCTGACGACTGGAAATGGTACGAAATTCTCGGCAATATTGGTCGACTATATCCATTGATATAGCTGCCTGACAAGCTAAATCAAAAATCAAGTTAGTTGTCAACAACTTTCTTCTGATCACTTCATTTTTCATCCCACAAGCAAAGCAGACACGCAATGCTCGGTCCTAACATTTTCCGAAATGACAGTGAATAAATAGCTTCTTTAATACTACAATGTACTTACTGATGCTTTCATCGGTTAACTGATCTCGTATTCCGAAACAATAACTTTCAGCAATTTCCAGTAGCTCAGGACTGTAGTGCTGTTCTAAATTGCTTAGAATTTCCATAATTGATGTATCCTTTGGCTTGACCTCAGGGCCTGCTTCAGACAGGAAAATAGCCCGTTTTCTTTCCAACGCTACCTGGTTACGGTTTTCCTCATCAGGGACTTCGATGATACTATTCGCAGTGAAAAACATTTCTACCTGCTCCATATATGCTTCAAAAGTCTCACGGTCACGTCAAAACAAACAGCGGGAGATCGGGGCCCAGATGAAAGGGCGCAAGAGTAGGGAACAGCACAACAAGCAGCGGGAGATCGGGGGCCAAACACCAACAAAGCTGAAGACAAGAAGTAGAGAGAACCAAAATCAAAGTGTGACATCACAGGAAAGAAGGGAAGTATTGGTTGGTGAGTTTTTCTCTCTTTTCTGGGGCATTCGTTTGAATTAAGAGCTGGGACTAAAAAAAAATTTACATTAGGATGGCAGGGCAGGAGATGTGTTTCTGCTGTTGCATGTGGAAGCTGGTTGACCCCATTGAATGTCTGCAGCTCGAGAAACTTCGGCTCCGTGTTGATGAACTGGAGTCCTAGCTACAGACACTGGGACACATCAGGGAGGGGGAGAGTTACCTGGATGCTTTGTTCCAGGAGGCAGACACAACCCTTAGATTAATTAATTCAAATTTGGTCCGTGGTCAGGGACAGGAGGGTGTGACTATGAGTGAGGCAGGTATGGAAATCCAGGAGGTTGTGATGGAGGAGCCTCAGCCCTTGCTCTTGTCCAACAGGATTGAGGCTCTTACTCACTGTATGGACAAGAGCAGGGACTGCAGGGAGGATGAGCAAACTGACCACAGCACCATGGTACAGGGGACCATTCAAGTGGGGGGAGTAAAAAGAAACATTGTAGTGGTAGGGGACAGTATCATTCGGGGGATAGATACAGTTCTCTGCAGCCGAGAGCGTGAGTCCCGAAGGCTGTGTTGCCTGCCTGGTGCCAGAGTTAAGGATATTTCCTCAGGGCTGGAGAGGAACTTGGAGTGGGAGTGGGAAGATCCAGTTGTCGTGGTCCATGAGGGTGCCAACGACATAGGTAGGACAAAGAAAGAGGTTCTGCTGAGGGAGTATGAGCAGCTAGGGGCCAAATTAAAAAGCAGAACCACAAAGGTGATAATCTCTTGATTACTACCTGAGCCACGAGCAAATTTGCATAGGGTAAATAAGATCAGCGAGTTAAACATGTGGCTCAAAGACTGGTGTGGGAGAAATGGGTTTTGGTTCATGGGGCACTGGCACCAGTACTGGGGTAAGAGGGAGTTGTTCCGTTGTGACGGACTTCACTTAGACCGTGCTGGGACTAGGTTCTTGGCGAATCGAATAACTAGGTCTGTAGAGAGGGCTTTAAACTAATTAGTGGGGGGGGAGGGTTCAGGTGAACAACAATTTAAAAAGTCAAAGAATAAGGAGAAGACAATAGAGCAGGAGGAAATGGAAACCGGAGCGTGACAGGAAGGGACAGAATATATAAACATAAAGGTGAATCAGAAAGTGGGGTCAAAGCAGAAATAAATGGTAAAAGAACACATTTTAAAACTCTTTATCTGAATGCATGCAGCATTCGGAACAAAATAGATGAGTTGACGACACAAATAGATACAAATGGGTATGATCCGATAGCCATTCTAGAGACGTGGTTGCAAGGTGACCAAGGCTGGGATCTTAATATTCAGGGGTATTTGACAATTCAGAAGGACAGACAGAGAGGAAAAGGAGGTGGGGTAGCTCTGTTAATTAAGGATGAGATCAGTGCGTTAGTGAGAAACAATATTGGCTCAGAAGATCAAGATGTTGAATCAGTGTGGGTGGAGATAAGAAATAATAGGAGGTAAAAGTCGCTGGTGAGCGTAATCTATAGGCCCCCTAACAGTAGCTGCACTGTTGGATGGAGTGTAATTCAAGAAATAATGGAGGCTTGTAAAAAAGGAATGGCAATAATCATAGGCAATTCATATTGATTTCACAAAGCAAATTGGCCAGGGTAGAACATAAGAACATAAGAAATAGGAGCAGGAGTAGGCCACCTGGCCCCGCGAGCCTGCTCCACCATTTAGTAAGATCATGGCTGATCTGATCATGCACTCAGGTCCACTTCCCTGCCCACTCCCCATAACCCTTTATTCCCTTATCGCTCAAACATCTGTCTATCTCCGCCTTAAATATATTCAATGACCCAGCCTCCACAGCTCTCTGGGGCAGAGAATACAACAGATTTACAACCCTTTGAGAGAAGAAATTGCTCCTCATCTCAGTTTTAAATGGGCGGCCCCTTATTCTGAGACTATGTCCCCTAGTTTTAATTTCCCCTATGAGTGGAAATATCCACTTTACATCCACCTTGTCGAGCCCCTTCACTATCTTATATGTTTCGATATCACGTCTCATTCTTTTGGACTCCAATGAGTATAGGCCCAACCTATTCAACCTATTCATCAGTCAACCCCCTCATCTTTGGAATCAACCTAGTGAACCTTCCCTGAACAGCCCCCAGTGCAAGTATATCCTTCCTTAAATATGGAGACAAAAACTGTATGTAGTACTCCAGGTGTGGCCTCATCAATACCCTGTACAGTTGTAGCAGGACTTCTCTGCTTTTATACTCTATCCCCCTTGCAATAAAGGCCAACATTCCATTTGCCTTCCTGATTCCAGGTCCCTCTTTACTGCAGCACTTTGCAATTTTTCTCCATTTAAATTATAATTTGCTTTTCTATTTTTTCTGCCGAAGTAGATAACCTCACATATTCCCACATTATACTCTGTCTGCCAAATTTTTGCCCACTCACTTAGCCTGTCTATATCCCTTTGCAGATTTTTTTGTCCTCCTGACAATTTGCATTCCCACCCAGCTTTGTATCATCAGCAAACTTGGCTACATTACACTTGGTCCCTTCAGCCAAGTCATAAATAAAGATTGTAAATAGTTGAGGGCCCTACACCGATCCCTGCGGCACCCCACTAGTTACTGTTAGCCAACTCATTTATCCTGACTCTCTGTTTTCTGTTAATTAGCCAGTCCTCTATCCATGCTAATATATTACTCCCAACCCCGTGAACTTTTATCTTGTGCAGTAACATTTTATGTGGCACCTTATCGAATGCCTTCTGAAAATCCAACTACACCACATCCACATCCACTGGTTCCCCCTTATTCACCCTGCTCGTTACATCCTCAAAGAACTCCAGCAAATTTGACAAACATAATTTCCCTTTCATAAAACCATGCTGACTCTGCTTGATTGAATTATGCTTTTCCAAATGTCCCGCTATTGCTTCCTTAATAATGGATTCCACCATTTTCCCAACGACAGATGTTAAGCTAACTGGTCAATAGTTTCTTGCTTATTGCCTGCCTCCTTTTTTAAATAGGGGCGTCACATTTGCAGTTTTCCAATCCACTGGGACCGCCCCAGAATCCAGGGAATTTTGGGGGTAATATATTGGCATGGAGAGAGGATTGGCTAACTAACAGAAAACAGAGTCGGGATAAATGGGTCACATGCCGGTTGGCAAACAGTGCTGCAGTACAGAGGGACCTGCGTGACCTTGTGCATGAAACACAAAAAGTTAGTATGCAGGTACAGCAAGTAATCAGGAAGGCAAATGGAATGTTGGCCTTTATTGCAAGGGGGATAGAGTATAAAAGCAGGGAAGTCCTGCTGCAAATGTACAGGGCATTGGTGAGGCCACACCTGGAGTACTGCGTACAGTTTTGGTCTCCGTATTTAAGGAAGGATATACTTGCATTGGAGGCTGTTCAGAGAAGGTTCACAAGGTTGATTCCAAAGATGGGGGGATTGCTTAATTTATGAAGATAGGTTGAGTAGGTTAGGCCTATACTCACTGGAGTTCAGAAGAATGAGCGGTGATCTTATCGAAACATATAAGATAATGAGGGGGCTCGACAAGGTGGATGCAGAGAGGATACTAAAACTACGGGGCATAGTCTAAGAATAATGGGCCGCCCATTTAAAATTGAGATGAGGAGGAATTTCTTCCCTCAGAGGGTTGTAAATCTGTGGAATTCTCTGCCCCAGAGAGCTGTGGGGGCTGGGTCACTGAATATATTTAAGGCGGAGATAGACAGATTTATGAGCAATAAGGGAATAAAGGTGCTATGTCCTTGGATGCTCTGATAACGACTCCATGAGGCAATGTGTTGTACTTGAACTGTAGTGACCTTAGTCCTTTATTGATAACTCCAGAGTGAGGATCACACCTGGTGGCCTGCCTTTTATACTAGGCCAGGCACATCTGTACAGGTAACCTACAAGTCTCCCACTGCTGTGCCCTCTGGTGGCACACCTTGTGATAGTACAAACAGTAGCTATCTAGGAGACATGACATTACTCTCCCCCAAGCCTTTAGTGCAAATCACCTCTGCATTGACTGTGCTCTGGACTTAGCTCTATCTGGTTGACCCTTGGCGGATCGTTTTAATCTTGGGTGAGTGGTTGGTGTTTCATTGGCAGTAGAGTGCTGGTGGTTGCTGTTTGTGTGTGTTCCTGACCACTTCATTCTCACCTCCCTCACCCCCTCCCCGCCCCGCCACATATAGATTATGCCGGAGGCTCATTGCATTTATGTAGATTCAAGTCCAGAAAAACAAGTTTGCATTACATTTGTGAGACAAGTACATTAGACTGGTGAGATACATTATCGATACGTACTGGGGATCGGTAACTGGTACGTAAGGACAAGCTAGTTCCAGGTTCCAGAACTGCTGGATGGTGTCCAGGCAGTCTGGTGGTGCCCAGTGATGGCGGTGGGAACCCGGTTGGCTCAAGTTGCCTGCTCTTGGGGCTGTTGCCGTTGCTCCTAGCATTGAGCAGGTTCACAGATGCCTGTGACCTCCCAGTCCTTTCTTTGCACCCTAGGTCGCTGCTGCTCCCTGAGGAACTGTTGTCTAGCAGTGTACAGGGAACTGCTGACTCGCTAGCCTAGGCGTTGTTTGGTTTGGGATCCTGGCTGGTCCCGGTCCCCTTTGGGAGGACTGTTGCAGGTGACCATTCATTTCCGGGCATGGCCTTGGTGGTGATGGGGTCTGAGGGCTGCGTCTTAGTACAGTTTGCTCTTTCAGGCTCGTGGCGGTTGGTGCCATCGGGTGCCTGAGAGGTGGAGCCGATCAGGGGCAGGGCATAGATGCCCGCCCTCCTGAGATCGCTTGCTCTGCAGCTCGTGTGTATTGGCTGCTTGTGGCCACACTCCATGGTGCATAAGTCTGGTCCCAAGGATGCAGGCTATAGCGTTGGGTAGCTCGCTGGACCTCTGTGCTCCCGATGGGTGTTTGCCCGCTGCATTGGCTGTGTGCAGTGGAAATCCTACATCGCACAACGTTTCAATACTTATTGTGAATACCCTGTAGCTCCGATCGCGATCGCATGACTTTTCCTTGCTTGTTGCATGTACACAATTCTGATCATCAATTATACATTTTACATGATCGCAATCGCGCGACTTTTCCTTGCTTATTGCATGTGCACAACTCTGATCATCAGTTACACATTTTATCTCTAACTCACAGTTGCTATTACATTGCTTGAGTGTGTGGAACTGTCCCTTTAAGTGTGGTGGGTTGCAGGCCTCCTTTAAGAGAGCCTTGCTTTCTTTACCCCAATCCTCTTCTCTGTTTGGTGCCACGTGTTGCTCCATCAGCGCTGCATCTCGTGGACTGGCTGCCGCCATCTTTTTCTTTAGCGCATGTTGAAGCATCTCATGGTTCGGGCGCCATCTTTCCTCCATTCACGATGTTGACTGCGGTGATCCTCTTCTCCCCGGGTTCTGCCTCCGAAGCTGGGAAGTCGCCTCTGGATCCGATTTTCTTTCTCCAGAGTCCTGCCACTGGAGCCTGGAAGGTGTGCTTGGGTCGTTGCTGCTGGATCATCTCCTCGCAGTCATGCTGGGAGGTCTGTGCCTCGGGTGCTGTGCTGGTCTGTTCTCTGGTGCCGGATCCAACCTCAGGTGAGGGCTTGCTTTGCCTTTGAGCGCAGAGGACGTCGATCACTGGAGGGGTGAAGTCTTCGCACTTCCAATCGATCTTCTCCATCCACCTTCTTCCGAGTAGCGTTGGTCCATCACATGCAACAATCCACAGAGGTAACTTGTGCACCGCGCCATCATGGAGTACCTTAATATCCGCACTACCAACGACTGGGATAAGTTAATCGGTGCGCAGCTTTGCCTGAACCGGGACCAACTTGGGTCATTCAGCTTGATTGTCCCATAGCCTCTCAAAGGCTTCTTGATTCATTACTGACTGGCTCACCCCCGTGTCCACTTCCATCTATCTCGACTTCCATCCTCAACGGGGAACACTCGGTGGTGCAGGTAAACATGCTATATACCTCGTCGTGGGGCTGAGCTGCCTCTCTGCCTATCATTTCATAATCCGCGCTGGATTCATGGCCATCTGCAGACTCTTCATCGACACAGTGAGTCGTATTTCTCTTACACATTCGCTGGAGTTGGCCCTTTGTGCGGCAGCCTTTGCATACATAGTCTTTAAAATGGCACTGGTGAGGCCTGTGATTCCCTCCACAATGCCAGCATGGAGCTACTCGATTAGCCCCCCCTTGGCGGACTCTGAGTTAAGGGACTCGAGGGCCTGTTTTCTCTTCCCTGAGAAGGTTTGCGTTCTACAGTCCAGCCTCTAAAAGGCGTCACTCTGTGCACAGTACTTGCCGGGTTTGAGTCCTGAGGGTGAGTCATCTGTCTAGAGCCGCAGGTCGAGGTCATGAATTGCATGTAGGTGGCTTTCTCTCTTTCTCCAACTTTTGATTGGCTGCTGTGATTCAAAAGAGTGATATATATGACATTAAAGTTGCAAGAAATGTAAATTCTGGATTAGCTATGAAGCCAGGGTGGCAGAATTGATTAGAGCTCTTCCATCTCTGATCATCAACTCCTGAATTTTCCCCTTTAAAACTGCCTTCATTTTTTCTTTCTGGTTAAGCCTTTTAAATAGTTCGTCCTTAACTCTAATCTCCATCCCATGAAATAATCCGGTGAAATCCATATCCACCTGATCCCTGCTGAACGAGGAGGACACTAATCTCAAAGTGTTAACTGAGCCTTCCTATTTACACCAACCACCCAAAAAGCAAAGTCAATATAAGTAGCCCATTGATCTAAGGAAACCCAATAGGGAGAACAGAATTGCACTTCTGGAGTAGTACCTCCACTAGCGACCCTGACCAAACCAAAGTCAGAAGAAGCAGACCTGAAAAGATCCCCATACAGCACATGGAGTTTAGTCCTGAAATATTTGATCTGCAATAAAACTACCCAACCTCAGCATAAATATAGAGAAAATCTAGTCCTGTACCTGGATCCATCGATAGTTATAGACTACAGAACTTGACCAAACTCAAAAAGGATCTAAAAAAAAAACAACATACTCCTCAGCCCTTCACTGCAAGATTGTAAACAATCTCTTGTGATTAGCATCCTTCGTCCCACTCAGCCTGTTGTATTCTCACCAATATGCTCTGGGATGAATGGGCATTGTATCTTTCCAATTGGCTAGATTTGGAGAAGAGAACTATATATGTAATTTACTTCAGAGACAGTTAATTCTAAAGGTGACAAAGGAAAAATAAATTGGGTGTAATTATTGATAAATCACTGAAAATATATCGTCAGTGTAAGGCTGTTAGCAAGTACTGGGATATACCCTGAAACTATTTGATTTTAAGTCAAATAAAACAATATTGAGAAATTTCTGTGCAAGTCCAGACCTGGATTACGTTAATGAGGCCTGGGAGTTAAAATGGCCTGTTCCTGATACTGACGAGTCGGGTCGAGCCTGCAGTCTCCCTGCCAGCCCCATATGTGCCTCACATCCCAGGTTGAAATTGGGATTTAAATCTCAAAAGTTTAGAAGAGCATCAATTCAGATCTTTTAAAGATGATGGGAAACAAAGACCAAGTGAATGTGAGCAGTATATTTATTGTTCAATAAGTTGGCAGAGCTTGAATAGATAAATGCAAGGAAACCTAAGGATTAGAAGATTATTTTTCCCCCAGAGAGTATTGTGGGAGGTAAGTGGAATTGACTTCATTAGAAATAGTTCATGCTGTTGGTTAACTCCTTTAAAACGGAGGTTGGTGAATACAGGATTGAATATTATGCGCAATGATAATTAAATACTCTGCGGAGCACTGTGGTTTCTGTGCTGTTTGGATCATTGGAGCATGATTTGTGAAGTGCAGTGGTTAGGGTTTAATAATGTGGAATGTGATGCTGAATTCATATTCTGCAGTTTTGCATCCTGCCAGAAGATTAAATAATTTAGGTAGAGTTCATGAAAATGTACCTTGTGCATGATCTGGTGGGAGGCTCGATAGGCCTAATTTGGAGGCTCTGATTTTATTTCTGGCCCCTGGTGCCCAGTTCTTTTTACCTGAGTTAAATAATGTATGCTCTTTTTTGAACACGAGTGGATTCATTAATTTTCTCTTTACACATTCAAATTAGCTCTGTGGAATTTTCCCATGGACATGACATCATCTGCCCCAGGACTCCTTCATCAGAAGCTTAATCAAGTCCGAACCTGTGCACATCTCTATGTTTATTAAATGCATTGTGAAAGCTCACTGTAAGTTGACCTCGGAAGCCTTAAACATTATCCTCATGAAGGTCACATACTGAATGTACTATTTTAAAGGTATGTTTGAAGATCGGTTATAATGCATTCACTTCAAGTTTTTGGGGTATTTTGTAAATAAATAATACTTTTAGCTGAGCTCCAGGTAGATAACCGTGTTAATTATTCCTTCATATTTTTCCAAGTAATTCTTTAATTACCTTTTCCTATTTGTCCAAGATCCTCCTCCTCATCCAATAGTTTTAGGTTTGATTGCAGGGTAAAACTGTTGCCTCTGCCAAGGAAGATGCTGCTATGACCCAAAGGATAGAAGGTTATGAACCTATATTCTTGGGTTACCTATCTTTAATTGGGAGGCAAGGATTGACTATGGCTGTGGCAATTATTAGACATAAAGGCCTTGAAATTGTGCTATGCAAATGTCAACATACAAACAAGGTAAGTTCTTGTCCACCAACATTCGTATAGTGTGATTGCAATGTTAAAGCAGGAGGTACTTCTGCACAATAATAGCAATAATTATTTGTGATGAATTTGTGGATGTTCAAGCCATTGCTACAACATGATCTTCGTGGAGCAACCGCTCATTGTACTGTCTACCACTGTAAATTATTTATTTTCTTTACGATTGCTTGATTTATTTATAAACCAAGCCTTAGGTTATACCATCAGTAGTTTGTAATACCCGGACTGAATAATCTCTAAATTCCAAATACTGACACCAATATTTCTTGATCTGCCTCCTACCTTGTCCTTTTTCACATATACAAGTTCAATACTGTTTGTTGAAGAAAGGAGTATTATCTTATTTTATAGTTCATTGTTGTCTTCAATATAATTCTGAATATTTTTCTGAGTTAAGGAAAGCAATGAAGTAACCATTAGGCTGCTGGCAGCGCCAGGGAATTTTATACATCTTGGGCTGCATAGTTTTTTAAGATTTTAAATTGTGCACCATGAAACTGAAAAATCTTTGTGATATTAAAATTCCTATTGAAATGTCAGGAATAGCTTTATTCCTTGAATATTAAAGTGATAGCAATGAAACATACTTAATAAAATTCAAACAAAAACTGTTTTGAACTTTATATTCTGCTCTACCTCTAATGTATTCAACCTCATTCTCTTTTTTGCTCTCCTCTTTGGTCTTTCTTATATTATTCGTTCTATATTACCAATTTTGCAATTTTTGATCTTATTTGTTATCTGTACTGTTTCGAGATAAATTCTCCCAGCCTCTCCTGTGCTTCTACCATGACATCCATTCCAGAGCGAGAATTTGTAAAATTTGGCCTCTGATTGGCTAAAAACTGATTCCGAAGGCCTGGGTTACCTGCAACAAAGGAGACTGAACATTTAAGCTTGACATACATAACCTTCTCACTGGAGCAATATGTTAAACTTTGATTGACTAATGTGTGAAAACTGAAGGCTCTGAATGAATAAATTGGCGGTGACATATTGGTAGCAGCCCAGGGACTAAAAATAGTGGTCAGTTTTATTTCTGTAGGAAACTTCATAGCAACTTTTCAATCCGAAGTGTTGCAGAGAGATTTTACAGCAAGAAAAAATGCTCTGACAATACCTGTTGTAGTGCATGTCCTGAAAAATGTGCTCTGTTAAATGCCCTGAATGGTTAGTTAGAAGGATTATAATTACACTGTTGGATATCTTCTTTAATCTATGTTTTAAAGTATCTGTGTGGACTGTAAAGTTTAGTTTGGTTTAGTCTATACATTTCTTAAAACAAATGAGGAAATAAGGTGGGAACTTTCTGTTTACCCAGAGAATCACTGCAAGCTATAACTTTCCTGTAACTTTCCAGTTTTCCTTTTATTGTCTGGGAGGCCCTCCCATACGTTTCCTGTTTTCTCACGAGAACAAAAAGACAAATAAATATATAAAAACAATTATATAATGATTTTTTTTTAACCAAAAGAATACAATGGCTACAATTGGTTGAGCAAGCATACGTCATTGACCCACAACTGTCATTATCCCAAAATGCACAACATCCATTGCAAATAGTTTTGTGATCCCTGCAGGCATTACCACAGAAACTGCCCATATTTGGCCTGCGTGTTCCATGGACTCCGTAATACTCCAATTTTAGAATCATTGCAATCTATTAACAGATGTTTTATTAATGAAACAGTAAGCACATGTCCATTGTTTCTGCCTGTGAGGCCAGAGACCAGCTTTCTTTATTTTCCTTCTTATATTTTTACACAGATTAATTCCCCAGTAAAATGCAGAACTTCCTTTTAATTTTGATATCCTGTCTGCACCCCAGCTTGTTTTTCCAACAGAGTGAAACTTGATAGCACATCAGAACAAAACTTGTTTTTCTGCCCTACCTTGCATCTGTCCCAGAACTGCAAATAAGGTCAAGGAAGAATTTATCTCTCAACATCGAGTTCAACAATTTCAGAGCATAACAGCTGCCTATCTTTGGCTCCCTCCGCCCCCCCCACCACGAGCCTATGTTTTTTTTTCTCCTTGTCGCTAATGCCAGCTGGTCATTATCCCACCATTCACATCCTATCTTGACCAATCTTTTTCTAACTCCTGGCATTTCAATTTGGCCCATCATCCCTTTTGTCTCTCTAATATCTCCTGCCTTCTACCCTTTCACAGACCTTCCCTTTTGTTCTTTCTTCCCCTCCCCCTTTCAGTGCTTCTTAAGAATATGTTCTTTCCGATCACTCTCCAGTTCTGACAAAGAGTCGTTGACCTGAAATGTTAACTTAGCTCTTCTCTCCACAGATGCTGCCTGACCTGCTGAGATTTCCAGCACTTTCTGTTTTTATTTCAGATTCCAGCATCTGCAGTATTTTGCTTTTGTATTAATGTCTAAAAGTTAGCTGTCCACAACGTCTTCTACCGACAAAGCAAACTCAGCCCTCTGTTAAACCATATGTATATCATGTTAAACATCTTTCGGATGAGACGTTAAACTGAGGCCCATCTGCTCTCTCTTGAGTGGATGTAAAAGATCCCATGGCACTATTTTGAAGAAGAGCAGTGGAGTTCTCCCCGGTGTCCTGGCCAATATTTATCCCTCCATCAACATAATAGAAACAGATTATCTGGTCATTATCATATTGTTGTTTGTGGGAGCTTGCTGTGTGAAAATTGGCTGCCGCGTTTCCCACATGACAACAGTGACTACACTCTAAAAGTACTTTGTTGGCTGCAAAGCACTTTGAGACATCCAGTGGTCATGAAAGGCCCTATATAAATGCAAATCTTTCTTTCTTTCTTTCTATCTTTACTACCAATGACATAGAGAGATAGACATGTCTTCCTCTGTCTTTAAATTACTGTGGTTTCATATTTTATCCAGATGTCTAGCAGCAGCTTTCTAAATTCTCATTTTTGTTGCCAAAGTCATTTCTTATTTAATGATTTTGGCTGCAAGCAGCATTAATTACTGTTTTAGATTTCTAAATTTTGTTTTTATTCATTCCGGGTACATGGTCTTTGCTGGCAAGGCCAACATTAATTGCCCATCCCTAATTGCCCTTAAGAAAGTGGTGGTGAGCCACCTTCTTGAACTGCTGCAGTCTGTGTGGTGAATGTACTCCCACAGTGCTGTTAGGGAGGGAGTTCCAGGATTTTGGCCCAACGACTATGAAGGAACGGCGATGGTGTGTGACTTGGAGGGGAACTTGGATGTGGTGGTGTTCCCATGAGCCTGCTACCCTTTTCCTTCTAGGTGGCAAAGGTTGTGGGTTTGGGAGCTCCTGTGGAAGAAGCCTTGACGAGTTGCTGTCGTGCATCTTGTAGATGGTACATACTGCAGCCACGTTGCGCCGGTGGTAGAGGGAGTGAATGTTTAAGGTGGCGGATGGGGTGCCAATCAAGCTTGCTGCTTTGTCCTGGACAGTGTCGAGCTTCTTGAGTGTTGTTGGAGTTGCACTCATCCAGGCAAGTGGAGAGTATTCAATCACACTCTTGACTTGTGCCTCGTAGATTGTGGAAAGGCTTTAGTGAGTCAGGACGCTCACTGCTGAATACCCAGCCTCTGACCTGCTCTTATCGTTACAATATTTATGTGGCTCGTCCAGTTAAATTTCTGGTCAATGGGGTTGCCTAGGATGTTGATGGTGGGAGATTCAGCAAAGATAATGCCATTGAAAGTCAAGAGGCGATGGTTAAACTCTCGCTTGTTGGTCATTGCCTGACACATGTGTGGCACTAATGTTACTTGCCACTTATCAATCCAAGCCTCAGTGTTGTCCAGGTCTGGCTGTATGCGGGCATGGGCTGCTCCATTATCTGATGAGTAACAGATGGAACAACACTGTGCAATCATCAGCGAACATCTCCACTTCTGACCTTATGATGAAAGGAAGGTCATTGAAGAAGCAACTGAAGTTTATTGGGCCTAGGACACTGCCCTGAGGAACTCCTGCACCGATGTTCTGGGGCTGAAATGATTGACCTCCAACAACTACAACCATCTTCCATTGTGCTAGGTATGATTTCCCCCCTGATTCCCATTGACGTCAATTTTACAGGGGCTCCTTGATGCCACACTTGGTCAAATGTTGCCTTGATGTCAAGGGCAGTCACTCTCACCTCAGCTCTGGAATTCAGCTCTCTTGTCTAGAAACATTGAAACATAGAAACAATGGCCCCAAGTTTTCACATGATTTGCTCCTGATTTTTAGGAGCAACTGGTGTAGAACGGAGTATCTTAGAAATCGGAATTCTCGTCATTTAGTTTGCTCCAGTTCTAGTCAGTTAGAACAGTTTCACTTTGGAACAGAATTTTTTTTTCAAAAGGGGGCGTGTCCGGCCACTTACGCTTGTTTTCAAAGTTTCGTCAGTGAAAACTTACTCCAAACTAACTTAGAATGGAGTAAGTGAAGATTTTTGTACGCTCGAAAAAACCTTGTCTACACTTTAGAAAATCAGGCGTAGGTTACAAATCAGGCGTAGGGAATGGTGGGGGGTGGGTGTTTAAAGGGAAGTTTACAAACATTAAACACTTCAGTTTTACAAATAAAGAGCCATCATCAATAATAAATGATAAATACATCAATAAATCAACCAATAAATCAATCAAAAAAAATTAATAAGAAATAATTTTTAAAAAAATCAATAAATAAAACATTTTCTACTTACCGACTGCAGCACCAGGAGCCCTCCAGTGTGCTGGGATGCCCCCCTCAGTGTGTCTCTGTCAGTGTCTCTATCTCTCTGTCTGTCTGTGTGTCTCTCATTCTCCGTCTGTCAGTGTCTGTGTTTCTGACAGTGAGGGAAGGGGGAGGAGGGGAGTAGAGGGAGAGAGGGGTGGAGCAGAGGGAGGGAAGGGGGAGAAGGGGGAGGGATGGGGAGAAGGGGGAGGGGGGGAGGGATGGGGGAGAAGGGGGAGGGGGGAGAAGTGGGGAGGGGGGGAGAAGGGGATAAAGGGGAGAAGGGGGAGAAAGGAGATGGGGGGGAAGGAGATTGGGGGGGGAAGGAGATTGGGGGGGGTGGGGGGGAAGGAGAAGGGGGAGGGAGGCTGAACGGGCCAGGCCCGAGACTTCGGGCAGGGCCCGTCCCCAGCACCAGATTTACAGGTAGGTGGCGTTGGGTCGGGTCGGGGGGGGTGGTGGGAGAGAGGTCGGTTCGGTTCGGGTCGGGGGGAGGGAGGGAGGGAGAGGGAGGTCAGGTCGGATCTAGTCCGGGGGCGGGGCGGAGGTGGGGGGGGAGCAGGTGTCGGGTCCGGTCCGGGGGCGGGGGGTGGGGAGCGGGTGTCGGGTCCAGTTCGGAGGAGTGGGGGGGGGGGGGGAGCGGGTGTCAGGTCCGGTCCGGGGGTGGGGAGGGGGAGCAGGTGTCAGGTCCGGTCCGGGGGCGGGTGGGGGGGGGAGGGGAGCGGGTGTCGGGTCCGGTCCGGGGGCGGGGCAGGGGGGAGCGGGTGTCGGGTCCGGTCCGGAGGCGGGAAGCGGGAGTCGAGTCGGGTCGGGAGGAAGCAGGAGCTGGCCGTGGGAGGAGCCTTATTCACGCAGCCCCAGTGAGGCCATTCGGCCAGGGCTAGGGGCTGTGTGCTTCGGCCCCTCCCACACAGTTTCGGGCGCCTGGAGCTACTGCACATGCGCGCCCACTGTAGCGCGCATGTGCAGAGGTCCCGGCACTGTTTTCGGTGCAGGGACCTGGCTCCGCCCCCTACAGCTCCTGCTGTGCTGCGCCGAGGGCCAGAGGACCTGCAGGGAGGTGGAGAATCTGGAGTTTTATTTTAAGGCGCACTTTATGGCGCGAAAAACGGGCGTCCAGGTCGGGACTGCGCCGTTCTAGGCGCGGCTCAAAACTTGGGCCCATAGAAAATAGGTGTAGGAGTAGGCCATTCGGCCCTTTGAGCCTGCACCACGATTCGATAAAATCATGGCTGGTCATTCCCTCAGGACCCCTTTCCTGCTTTCTCTCCATACCCCTTGAAACCCTTAGCCGTAAGGGCCATATCTAACTCCCTCTTGAATATATCCGATTAACTGTCATCAACAACTCTCAGCGGCAGGGAATTCCGCAGGTTAACAACTCTCTGAGTGAAGAAGTTTCTCCTCATCTCAGTCCTAAATGGCCTACCCCTTATCCTAAGACTGTGTCCCCTGGTTCTGGACTTCCCCAACATCAGGAACATTCTACCCGCATCTAACCTGTCCCATCCCGTCAGAATCTTATATTTTTCTGAGATCCCCTCTCATCCTTCTAAACTCCAATGCATAAAGGCCCAGTTGATCCAATCTCTCGTCATATGTCAGTCCTGCCATCCTGGGAATCAATCTGATGAACCTTCGCTGCACTCCCTCAATAGCAAGAACGTTCTTCCTCAGATTAGGAGAGCAAAACTGAACACAATATTCCAGGTGAGGCCTCACCAAGGCCCTGTACAACTGCAGTAAGCCCTCTCTGCTCCTATACTCAAATCCTCTAGCTATGAAAGCCAACATACCATTTGCTTTCTTCACCGCCTGCTGTACCTGTATGCCAACTTTCAATGACTGACGAACCATGACACCCAGGTCTTGTTGCAGCTCCCCTTTTCCTAATCTGCCACCGTTCAGATAATATTCTGTCTTCGCGTTTTTGCCCCCAAAGTGGATAACCTCACATTTATTCACATTATACTGCATCTGCCATGCATTTGCCCACTCACCTAACCTGTCCAAGTCACCCTGCAGCCGCCGAGCGTCCCCTTCACAGCTCACACCGCCACCCAGTTTAATGTCATCTGCAAACTTGGAGATATTACACTCAATTCCTTCATCCAAATCATTGATGTATATTGTAAAGAGCTGGGATCCCAGCACTGAGCCCTGCAGCACTTCACTAGTCACTGCCTACCATTCTGAAAAGGACCCGTTTATCCCGACTCTCTACATTTAGACCAAGGCTGTAATGAAGTCTGGAGCCAAGTGGTCCTGGCGGAACCCAAATTAAGCATCGGTGAGCAGTTATTGGTGAGTAAGTGCTGCTTGATAGTACTGTCGGTGACACCTTCCATCACTTTGCTGATGATTGAGAGTAGACTGATGGGCCGGTAATTGGCTGGATTGGATTTGGCCTGCTTTTTGTGGACAATTTTCCACATTCTGGGCAATTTTCCACATTGTTGCATAAATACCAGTGTTGTAGCTGTACTGGAACAGCTTGGCTAGAGGGGTGGTTAATTCTGGAGCACAAGTCTTCAGCACGACAGTTGGGATGTTGTTGGGGCCCTTCGTCTTTGTTGTATCCAGTACAACAAATCCACATGATTTTTGATATCATGTGGAGTGAATCGAATTGGCTGAAGAATTGGTTTCTGTGTTAGTGGGGACCTTAGGAGGAGGCAGAGATGGATCATCCTCTTGGCCTGGTGCTGTTCCTGGCATGCTCTTCTATACACCTCTTTGAACCAGGATTGGTCGCCTGGTTTGATGCTAATGGTAGAGTGAGGGATATGTCAGGCCATGAGGTTACAGAATGTGGTGGAATATAATTCTGCTGCTGCTGATGGCCCACGGTGCCTCATGGATGACAGTTTTGAGCTACTATAACAACATAAGAACATAAGAATTAGGAGCAGGAGTAAGCCATCTAGCCTCTCGAGCCTGCTCTGCCATTCAACAAGATCATGGCTAATCTGACTGTGGACTCAGCTCCACTTACCCGCCCACTCCCCATAACCCTTAATTCCCTTATTGGTTAAAAATCTATCTATCTGTGATTTGAATACATTCAATAAGCTAGCCTCAACTGCTTCCTTGGGCAGAGAATTCCACAGGTGCACAACCCTCTGGGAGAAGAAATTCCTTCTCAACTCGGTTTTAAATCGGCTCCCCCGTATTTTGAGGCTGTGCCCCCTAGTTCTAGTCTCCCCGACCAATGGAAACAACCTCTCTGCCTCTATCTTGTCTATCCCTTTCATTATTTTAAATGTTTCTATAAGATCATCCCTCATCCTTCTGAACTCCAACGAGTAAAGACCCAGTCTACTCAATCTATCATCATAAGGTAACTCCCTCATCTCCGGAATCAGCCTAGTGAATCGTCTCTGTACCCCCTCCAAAGTTAGTATATCCTTCCTTAAGTAAGGTGACCAAAACTGCACGCAGTACTCCAGGTGCGGCCTCACCAATACCCTGTAGAGTTGCAGCAGGACCTCCCTGCTTTTGTACTCCATCCCTCTTGCAATGAAGGCCAACATTCCATTCGCCTTCCTGATTACCTGCTGCACCTGCAAACTAACTTTTTGGGATTCATGCACAAGGAGGGTGGCACGGTTTAATGTGTTTTGTTTTGCAGATAAACTCCAAAAAGAGTTTCATGCACAAGGACCTCCAGGTCCCTCTGCACTGCAGCATGTTGTAATTTCTCCCCATTCAAATAATATTCCCTTTTACTATTTTTTTTCCCAAGGTAGATGACCTCACATTTTCCGTCCGCCAAACCTTAGCCCATTCGCTTAACCTATCTAAATCTCTTTGCAGCCTCTCTGTATCCTCCACACAACCCGCTTTCCCACTAATTTTTGTGGCATCTGCAAATTTTGTTACACTACACTCTGTCCCCTCTTCCAGGTCATCTATGTATATTGTAAACAGTTGTGGTCCCAGCACCGATCCCTGTGGCACACCACTAACCACCGATTTCCAACCCGAAAAGGACCCATTTATTCCGACTCTCTATTCTGTATCTATTGCATTCAGCATAATTTTCATACTTGTAGTGAATCTATCTTTTTTCTTTTATTTATTGCCACATTTTGGGGTAATTCTTTGTACTTGTCACAAGATGGCAAATGTCAATTCTGTGGAAAGGATAATTTTTTTTGCTTTCTGCATAGCTATCAGTGGCCAGAAATTGTAGGCCAGAAATAACATGCATCAGATTACAGAGCAAATCTCCTTTTAACTGCTCCAACAAGCTCAACCCCATGTCCCAACTCACTGATCCCGACCGAACGTGGGACTCGGAGGGCGCTCGGGTTATACAGGCGCCAGGGGGAGACTCAGGTGCCTGAGAGGGTAGGGCACCCCTGCTGCATGCAGAGTCAATCTCCTCTTACTCATTCTCACCCTCAGGAATGGTTCACACTGCACAATCTGTTGTAAATAGTTTGACATTTAACATTGTTGGTGGTGACAGAAGGTGAGGTGAAGAAGTGGTGAATGAAGCCGAACTGCTGTTGTTCTGTTTACACTTTTGGATGGAAACTGTGTTGAGATGTCAGCTGCATTCATTCTTGTAATTTTAGCATGAACTTAGAGGTCTGGTTCAAACACAAGCAACTCTCTTGTGGTGTTGGTGTAGTTGTAAGATTGTTGAAGATTGACAGTCTGGCCACATACTTCTGATTTTGTACAGGCTGGAATCTGATGGGGAGTGTGCCATTCTCATCAAGATCAACGGCGAAGCCCCCATCACATCACCAGCATGAGGCCCGGGCGATTTTAACTGTGTGATTGATGGCCTACCTACTCGATTGAGCTTTTTCACAGTGCAATTTTTGGCAGGCTGCCCGAGGCCTGTTTAAAGTGGGAATTGTACCTCTTAAAACTAGTTTGCATTTCCTTCTGGAGGATTTCATTGTTCAGTGCAGATACAATTATCTTGGCAACAATTAGTCGAGGACTTCCCCCAGGTTTTTAGATGCCTCTCTGGAGGTTCTTGTGAAAGAGGTCAGGGCAAGGAGAGAGGTACGCTTCCTCCCCAGGGCGATGATCCAGCAGGCCTGGACAAAGGTAGCTGAGGGCAAATGATGACAGCATTACTCCCAGGACCTGGCTTCAGGGTAGGATAAGGTTCAATAACCTCACAACAGCAGGAAGGGTGAGTACAACTCTTATTCTCTTCATCTCTCTCAACAACACCTGCCAACATTCCTTTCATTGCCCCCCTCCCCCGCCCCACCCCGCCCCCCCGCCACCAACACTCTCAACAATTCCCTCCTCACCATCACAAATGCTGCTGGATGTTCTGACGTCCTTATGGCAACTTGCTTGTAGCCAATCACGCCCTGAATGCAAGGGTAGCCAGCTGCTGTTCCACGTCTCCAACTGCTGAGGTCAAAGGTGAAAGTGATGTACTGGTTAGCCCTGGTGAATAGATTGCTAGTGACCTGCTTAATGCAGCTGTGCACTGCAGATTGTGATATGTGGAAGATGTCCCCTGCAGTAAACTAGAATGAGCCCATCAGGGCACCATTAGGACTGTGCAATCATACAGGGAGCTGAGTGGATCTACCGATAAGTTTAACATCTCCTATTTTACCAATGTCAGGTAAAACCGCTCCTGGAGTCAGTGGCAAAGAAATGAAGAGATGTGGTAACATTGAGAGGCACTGGAGACAAAGCAAGGCCATCTAGCCCAGGCACTGTCAACGCAAGGTCCCTAGTCCAGCAGGCAGAAGGTCCTATTGCAGGAGGCCACAGAGGCCACAGCAGGCTGCTTGGAGAAGTGTAGCTTCTTGAGGCACAGCTCTTCAGATACTTCCAAGAAACTGGCTCTGGACCTGTACATGCTCACAGGCCCAGCTGCTGCTTGAGCTGGTTTCTGAGGCTGCTGCGTCCTATCCTCTTTCTCTAATGGTTCCTGCATCCAAATGAAACTGGCCATAATCGCATCTATGATGAGGGTAAGCAATGCGAAATAAAGCAACCAGAAAGAAACAATTTGATAGCTGGACTCTGTCCTGGCAATCCAAAACAGCACAAAGACACCAAGATCTTGTCATCCAATTATCTGCTGCTGAAAGCTCCTTTAAATGCTGCTTAAATGAGAGATCAATCCCGCTAGGTTTGACTGGCGGATTAACTGCTGAGTGGGACTTCTGTGATTTTACATTAAACTGGCATTGGGGTCCTAATTGTGTCATAGGACCCCAATTTGCATGTATTCATGAGATCCCTGCTTGCCTCTGCAAAAAAAACTAACAAAACTGTGCGGTTAATATGGCAGCAGACGGGAAATGAGCAGTAAATCCTCTGCAGCGATTTTAAAGGCCAGCTTCCAAGCCATTGTACTACATGTCCCCAGGTAGGAGTTAATTATTCGATAAAGGGACCTGTGGATGGGTGTTGCACAACATAAGAACATAAGAACATAAGAAATAGGTGCAGGAGTAGGCCATACGGTCCCTCGAGCCTGCTCCACCATTCAATGAGATCATGGCTGATCTGATCATGGGCTCGGCTCCACTTCCCCGCCCACTCTTGATAACCCCTTATCCCCTTATCGTTTTAGAAACTGTCTATTTCTGTCTTAAATTTATTCCATGTCCCAGCTTCCACTGTTTTCTGAGGCAGCGAATTTCATCGATTTACATCCCTCTGAGGGAGGAAATTTCTCCTCATCTCTGTTATAAGTGGGTGGCCCCTTATTCTAAGATCATGCCCTCTAGTTCTAGTCTCCCCCATCAGTGGAAACATCTTCTCTGCATCCACCTTGTCAAGCCCCCTCATAATCTTATATGTTTCGATAAGATCACCTCTCATTCTTCTGAATTCCAATGAGTAGAGGTCCAACCTACTCAACCTTTCCTCATAAGTCAACCCCCCCATCCTCGGAATCAACCTTCTCTGAACTGCCTCCAAAGCAAGTATATCCTTTCGTAAATATGGAAACCAAAACTGCACGCAGTATTCCAGGTGTGGCCTCACCAATACCCTGTATAGCTGTAGCAAGACTTCTCTGCTTTTATACACTATCCCCTTTGCAATAAAGGCCAAGATACCATTGGCCTTCCTGATCACTTGCTATACCTGCACACTATCCTTTTGAGTTTCATGCACAAGTACCCCCAGGTCCCGCTGTACTGCAACATTTTGCAATCTTTCTCCATTTAAATAATAACTTGCTCTTTGACTTTTTTCTGCCAAAGTACATGACCACACACTTCCCAACATTATACTCCATCTGCCAAATTTTTGCCCACTCACTTAGCCTGTCGATGTCCTTTTGCAGATTTTTTGTGTCCTCCTCACACATTGCTTTTCCTCCCATCTTTGTACCGTCTGCAAACTTGGCTATGTTACACTCAGTCCCTTCTTCCAAGTCGTTAATATAGATTGTAAATAGTTGGGGTCCCAGCACTGATCCCTACGGCACCCCACTAGTTACTGGTTGCCAACTCCCGACTCTCTGTTCTCTGTTAGTTAGCCAATCCTCTATCCATGCTAATATATTACCCCCAACCCCGTGAACTTTTATCTTGTGCAGTAACCTTTTATGTGGCATCTTGTCAATGCCTTCTGGAAGTCCAAATACATCACACCCATCGGTTCCCTTTTATCCACCCTGTTCATTACATCCTCAAAGAACTCCAGCAAATTTTTCAAACATGACTTCCCCTTTATAAATCCATGCTGACTCTGCCTGACTGAATTTTGCTTTTCCAAATGTCCTGCTGCTGCTTCTTTAATAATGGACTCCAACATTTTCCCAACTACAGATGTTAGGCTAACTGGTCTGTAGTTTCCTGCTTTTTGTCTGCCTCCTTTTTTAAATAGGGATGTTACATTTGCAGTTTTCCAATCTGCTGGGACCTCCTCCGAATCCAGGGAATTTTGGTAAATTACAACTAATGCATCCACAATCCTTGCCGCTACTTCTCTTAAGACCTTAGGATGCAAGCCATCAGGTCCAGGGGATTTATCTGCCTTTAGTCACATTATCTTACTGAGCACCACCTCATTAGTGATTGTGATTGTGTTAAGTTCCTCCCCCGCTATAGCCCCTTTACTATCCCCTGTTGGAATATTGTTAGTGTCCTCTCCCGTAAAGATTGATACAAAATATTTGTTCAGAGTTTCTGCCATCTCCATGTTCCCCATTACTAATTCCCTGGTCTCATCCTCTAAGGGACCAACATTTATTTTAGCCACTCTTTTCCTTTTTATATACCTATAGAAACTCTTGCTATCTGTTTTTATATTTTGTGCTTGTTTATTTTCATAGTCTATCTTCCCTTTCTTAATCATTTTTTAGTCATTCTTTGCTGGCTTTTAAAAGCTTCCTGTCTTCTGCCCTCCCACTAGTTTTGGCCACTTTGTATGCCCTTGTATTTCATTGGATACCGTCCTTTATTTCTTTAGTTACACCCTTTCCTCCTCACTGGAATATATTTTTCTTGAGAGTTGTGAAATATCTGCTTAAATGTACACCACTGTTCATCAACTGTCCTACACTTTAATCTATTTTCCCAGTCCACTTTACCCAACTCTAACCTCATACCTTTATAGTCTCCTTTATTTAAGCTTGGTACGCTGATTAGAGATCCAACTTTCTCACCCTCCATCTGAATTTGAAATTCAATCATGCTATGATCACTCATTCCAAGGGGATCCTTTACTAGGAGATTGTTTATTAATCCTGTCTCAATACACAGGACCAGATCTAAGATAGCCTGCCCCCTGGTTGGTTCCATTCCCTACTGATCAAGGAACCCGTCCCTTATGCACTCTATGAACTCCTCCTCAAGGCTACCCTGACCAATTTGATTTGTCCAATCAATATGGAGGTTAAAATCACCAATGATTATTGTTCTTCCCTTTTTACAAGCCCCCACTATTTCCGGACACGGTTGAGGTTTGTCCATTTGTTGATGTTTACACCGTGTGAGGAAGTTACATACTGGTATACTCATAATAAATGGTTAGACCGACTACTGTGTGTAATGAGCAAGTGTGACCTTAGCTCCTTTATTGTAGTTCCAGAGTGCAGGTACCTCGTGGGTGGCCTGCTTACATACTGTGCTCCCAAGGGATGCTGGGATCCCTTGGGACTCCAACAGGTAGGTCCTCTGGTGGACAGGTGTGATGCAGGTTACAAGGGGTTAAATACATAACATTACTCCCCCGTCAAGTCAACAATACACTTATTTACAAGGTGAGACGATCTGAGGCTTTGCGCTCCCTTGTCGATCGTCTCGGTACAAATGCTGGTGTGGTTGGGTTGGTCAGTTCTTCATTGGGCTGCTGGGCAGCCGGCTTTGCCCGGCTGCTGGGGATGATGAGTTCTGTTTCGTGGTCAACTGTGATGTCAGTTGCCACTTGTGTGATGGAAGGTCAAAGTTGGTGGTGTCCTCTTCAGGTTGTACGTAGCTGTTGGTGAACCGCAGTTTAATTTGGTTCAAGTGTTTTCTATGCATTTGTCCATTGGTCAGTTTGACCTGAAATACCATACTCCCCTCTTTGGCTGTGACCGTGCCAGTGAGCCATTTGGGACCATGTCCATAATTGAGCATAAACACAGGATCATTGATCTCAAGTTTGCGCAGTCATGGTATACACTTTGTTGATGCCGCTTGTCCTCCACGTGATCATGTAGATCAGTGTGGACCAGAGAGAGCCTTGTTTTAAGCGCCTTTATCATGCACAGCTCGGCTGGGGGAATCCCGTGTGAGTGAGTGGGGTCTGGTGCGGTAGCTGAGCAGTACTCGGGACAACCATTTCAAGCTTTGCTTAATGGTCTGAACTGCTCGTTCTGCCTGGCCATTGGATGCGGGCTTGAGCGGCGCAGATGTGACATGTTTGATCCCATTGTGGGTCATGAATTCTTTGAATTCGGCACTGGTGAAGCACGGCCCATTGTCACTGACTAGGACATCAGGCAGGCCGTGCATGGTAAACATAGCTCGTAGACTTTCAATGGTGGCCGTGGGCTTAGTGACATTATTGCACATTCAATCCACTTTGAGTAAGCATCCACGACAACCAAAAAAGTTTTGCCCAGGAATGGGCCCGCATAGTCTACATGGATCCTCGACCATGGTTTGGATGGCCAGGACCACAAACCTAGCGGTGCCTCTTTGGCTGCATTGCTCAACTGAAAGCAAGTTTTGCACTGGCGCACACATGACTCTAAATCTGAGTCGATGCCCGCCACCACATGTGGGATCTGGCTATGACTTTCATCATCACGATGCCTGGGTGGGTGCTATGCAGTTCGCAAATGAATGTGTCTCTGCCATTCTTGGACAAGACTACGCGAGTGCCCCACAAAAGACTATCCGCCTGCAGGAACAGCTCATATTTGCATCTGTGGAATGGCTTAATCGCTTCCTCCATCTCCACTGGGACACTGGACCAGCTCCCATGGAGGACACAGCTTTTACCAGGAACAGTAAAGGATTCTGGCTGGTCCAGGTCCTGATCTGGCGGACCATAATGGGGGATTTCTCGTTCTCAAATGCCTCCATGACCATGAGCAAGTCCGCTGGCTGTGCCATTTCCACCCTGGTGGTGGGCAATGGTAGCCGACTGAGAGCATCAGCGCAGTTCTCTGTGCCCGGTCTGTGGCAGATTACATAGTTGTATGCCGACAGCTTGAGCGTCCATCTTTGGATGCAGGCAGAGGCATTGGTATTAATCCCTTTGCTCGCCGAGAATAGCGATATGAGTGGCTTGTGGTCAGTTTCAAGCTCGAACTTGAGGCCAAACAAGCACTGGTGCATTTTTTTTACCCTGTAAACACACGCCAGAGCCTCTTTTTCAACCATGCTGTCGGCCCTTTCAGCCTTGGACAAACTCCTGGTTGCAAACGCAACTGGTTGCAAAATTCCCGATTCATCAGCCTGTTGTAACACACACCCGATCCCGTATGACGACACATCACAAGCTAACACTAATCATTTACATGGGTTATACAGAACAAGCAGTTTGTTAGAAGACAGTAACTTTCTGGCTTTCTTAAAGGCAGCCTCTTTTGAATTCCCACATACCCAGTCGCCTCCCTTGTGCAGTAGCGCATGCAGGGGTTCTCGCAGGGTGCTTAACCCAGGTAGGAAATTACCAAAGTAATGAAGGAGTCCCAGGAACGACCGCAGCTCAGTCACGTTCTGTGGTCGCGGCGCGTTCTTGATGGCCTCCGTGTTGGCGTCGGTGGGTCTGATGCCGTCTGCTGCGATTCTCCTTCCTAAGAATTCGACGTCCTGTGCCAGGAAAACACACTTCGAGCGTTTCAACCTGAGCCCCACGCGATCCAACCGACTAAGAACCTCCTCCAGATTCTTCAAGTGCTCCATGGTGTCCCGACCTGTAACCAATATGTCATCCTGGAAGACCACTGTGTAAGGAACTGACTTTAGCAGGCTTTCCATGTTCCGCTGGAAGATCGCTGCAGCCGACCGAATCCCGATCGGGCACTGGTTGTAAATAAACAAACCTTTGTGCGTGTTGATGCAGGTGAGGCCTTTCGAAGACTCCTGCAGCTCCTGCGTCATGTAGGCTGAGGTCAGGTCCAGCTTGGTGAACGTCTTGTCTCCAGCCAGGGTCGTGAATAGGTTATCTGCCTTGGGTAGGGGGTACTGGTCCTAAAGCGAAAAACGGTTAATCGTTACTTTATAGTCCCTGCAAATTCTAACGGTACCATCCTCCTTGAGTACTGGAACAATCGGACTGGCCCAGTCGTTGACTCCACCAGCGTGATGATGCCTTCATGTTGCAGCTGTCCAGCTCGATTTCCACTTTTTCATGCATCATGTATGGTACCGCCCGAGCCTTGTGATGGATGGGTCACGTACCGGGAAGCAAATGGGTCTGCACTTTCGCCCTCGAGAATCTTCCAATGCCTGGCCCAAATAACGAAGGGAATTTGCTTTGACCCTGGGTACATGCGGTGTTGTCGACTGACGAGAGCACTCAGATGTCGTCCCAGTTCCAGCGGATTTTCCCCTGCCAGCTTCTGCCAAACAACGTGGAACCATCCCCTGGCACAATCCACAGCGGGAGTTCGTGTACTGCTCCATCATAGGAGACTTTGACTTCAGCACTGCCAATTACAGGGATTAGTTCCTTTGTGTAAGTCCTTAGTTTAGTGTGAATGGGGCTGAGCTTGGGCCTGTGTGCCTTCTTGCCCCACACCCTGTTGAAGGTCGTTTTACTCATTATGGACTGACTTGCCCTGTGTCCAGCTCCATAGACACTGGAATACCGTTCAGTTCAACTTTCACCATTATTGGTGGGCATTTCATCGTAAACGTGTGTACCCCGTACACCTCTGCCTCCTCCGTACGAGTCTCCAATTCCGTCTGATCAACTGTGGACCGATTGTCCTCTGCAACGTGGTGGTTTGCAGGGTTTGCAGGGTTTGCAGCTCGCCTGCACATTTGTTGGAGGTGTCCCATTGTTCTGCAGCCATTGCACGCATAGAGCTTAAAGCGGCATTGATGGGGCCGATGATCACCCTCGCAGTGCCAACAGAGTGTTAACTGCCTTGCATTAACAGATGATGGCGGATTCTGGGTCAATTGAGGTCGGGTCACAGCAGCCGGCATGTACATTCTGCCCTGTACATTTCTGCTCAAGACCGACACTACTTTATGCACAGTACTGGCCGAAACTTCTTTGTTCTGCGAAATCTGCTTGGTGTTGTCGCTGGTGGACATGAATGCCTGGGCTATCGTTACGACTTTACTCAGATTCGGAGTTTCTCTCGTCAACAGTTTGCGAAGGATTGTCTCATGTCCGATATCCAGTACAAAAAAGTCTTTGAGCATTTGTTCTAGGAATCCCTCAAACTCACAATCTCCTGCAAGGCGCCTTAGTTCAGTGTCGTAGTTCGCCACTTCCTGGCCCTCCGATCGTTGACACGTGTAGAACCGCTATCTCGCCATCAAAACACTTTCCTTAGGATTTAGGTGGTCCCGGACCAGCGTACACAGTTCTTCGTAGGATTTCTCTGTTGGTTTCGCTGGGGCCAGGAGATTCTTCATGAGGCCATAGGTTGTTGCCCCACAGACAGTTAGGAGGATCACCCTTCTTTTGGCTGCATTCTCGTCCCCTTCCAGCTCGTTGGCTACGAGGTATTGATCGAGTCTCTCCACGAAGGCCTCCCAATCGTTCCCCTTTGAGAACTTCTCCAGGATGCCGACTGTTCTTTGCATTTTCGCGCAGTTGTTCGTTACGTCGTTAGTAATTGTTATACTCATAATAAATGGTCAGACCGAGTACAGTGTGTAATGAGCAAGTGTGACCTTAGCTCCTTTATTGTAGTTCCAGAGGGCAGGTGCCTCGTGGGTGGCCTGCTTATATACTGTGCTCCCAAGGGATGCTGGGATCCCTTGGGAGTCCAACAAGTAGGCCCTCTGGTGGACAGGTGTGATGCAGGTTACAAGGGGTTAAATACATAGCACATATGACATAAATGAGGCCAAGATGGCAAATCCTGTTGAAAACTTTGGAAAGGTTGAAGGCTAGTACTCTAGCTTCCTCTTGAGAATCCAGCGAAGTATTGTAATTTTGTAACATGCGATTAAGAACATCCGAAGATGACCAATTTGCCTTGACAAATTGACGGAGAATAGGATGTTGCGATTAAAGTATTGCGACTGCTTCCCATTCAGTATGGCTTTCATTAGCTTTGACATGATTGGCAGTGGGATGCTCGTTTGTAGTTATTGGGTAGTTATTGGGTACCACCTTTGATCCCTTCTTGTGTGTAACGCTTATTGCTTTTTGCCTTCAAGGCATCTGAAAGTACAGTAAAAGAAGATTTTGTTCTTCAATCTGTGAGTTTGAGAGACTCAGTTTTATTGCAGGTTTTGTCAATCACTTTTCCCTTCACCAATTGACCTCGAACTGTATATATGAATAACAAAATATGAAGACATGAATACCAAGCTGGAATTTACCTTCAGCATTGTTTGATGCTATGCACAAACTGCTTTGAGTTTTCTAACTGAAGCAGAGATATGGGGCCCAAATTTCCCCAGAAGTTGCTCCATTTTGTTTGGACCAACTTGATTTTTCTGGAATATCCTTTTAGTTGCAATACTGGCCATTTAATTTGCACCAGTGTAAGTGAGTTACCGTATATACTTGCGTATCATGCGACTTTTGAAGACCTAAATTGTAACCTAAATTTGGGGGGTAGCATGATACGCGAGATACAAAATTTGCGGGTGTGAAGTGCTGGCCAAGATTAGGCTGTTAGGCAGTAAACACACGAATGCCCATTTTTCTTGCTTCTCGTAAAGCATAAAGTCTTATTTTAGATCGTGTTATAATATAACCATTTTCTCGATTTTCGGACACCCACTTTGATACTTTATCTTCTAAATGCGGCCAATGACATTTCGACCCGCGATTTGCGCATTTATAGGAAGGAGTTTCCTTCAATTTTTCTTTTTGTTTTCTCCAGTTTCGGACACAGCTTTCTCCGACACCAAACAGCTTTGCAGCTTTAACGTTGTTGCTTTGTTCCGCTTCGGCAACAACTTGCAGCTTAAATTTGGCAGTATATTTCTTCGCAGATCTTTTCTCCATAGTGGCTAAGGGTAGAATGTAAAAATATATTTGTCATAGTTTACTACCTTAGATGAGATTTGGAACGAAATACGGTAACTGTTTATTATCGTAATGAGAAACAGCAAAACAGCTGTTTCTCATTCGGTTGTTTACGGTGGAAGAGTCGTTTCATGATTCGGTTGTTAAGGTCTGTATTCGATCGTTGTTATGTGTTAGGGTACTTGTTACGTGTTGGGTACTTGTTAAACTTGTTTGAAAGCCTAGCATAGTGCCATCTGGTATCTCAAAAAAGTGACTCGCATGATACATGGGATATATGATAAAATCATGTTTTGGGGACGAAAATTTAGGGGTCGCATGATACGTGAGATCGCAGGATACGCGAGTATATACGGTAGTTAGGTTTTTTTTTAAGTTTAGTTTTTTTTTCAAAAGGGGACGTTCCCAGCCACCTACTCCTGTTTTGGCCATTTAAGTGAGTTTGGCCAGCAAGTAGTTGCTCCAAACTAACTTAGGCCAGCGTATGTTGCCACTTCTGTCCGCACAGAAAAACCTTACCTAGAGTTTTGGAATCGGCGCAAGTAACTACATTTAAAGCACCACCAAGCACCAAACAAAGAACAAAAAGTAATAAGCATTCAATAAAAAATAAAGAACTGAAGTAAATAATTAAATTAACAAATAAAGAACTGAAGTAAACCCTACCTTCAACTAAACTCGGCAGCGGCTGTCCGTGCGGGAGTCCCTTCGGCCTGGGATAGGTGTGGGAGAATGCGGCATCTGAACGGGGTGGGGGGGGGTGGGTAGGGAGGGAGAAGGCTGAAGGCTGAACCTGGCAGGCCTGGGGTGGCGGGGGGGGGGGGGCGGGGGGCCCTGGGGGTGGTGGGTGGTGAACGCGGCATCTTAAAGGGGTGGGGGGGGGGGAGAAGAGATCCACAGCGGGCCCGCCCTGGCTGGTGCGGGAGTCCTTTCGGCCAGGGCTAGTTGCGGGACAACGCACCGGCAAGCCCTTTGGCCAAGGCTAGGTGCGGGAGGGAGGCTAGGCTGATGGCATCTGAACGGAGGGAGGGAGAAGGCTCAACGCAGCAGGCTGGGGGGGGGGGGGTGGTGGGGGCTGGGGGTGGTGGATAGTGAACGCGGCATCTGAAGGAGGGGGAGGGGCCGATTGCCAATGTTTATAAGCCACTGCGCATGCGTGACTGCTCCAACGCGCATGCACATCACTGCCGACACTCAAAGAGACACTGGACACTAGCCCCCCCCGCCCCCAACTGACGGCTCTGTTTATCCAGCACGGCCTTAGCTCATTCTGCTGTGCCACGCTACGGCTGAAGAAGACTTAAGGATTGGCTAGAATTGTAAGTGAACTTTTCGGCGCACTTTTTCTTCCAAAGAGTCGGCGCACCTCATGGAGGTACGCCGTTTTTGCAGTGGGGGGGGGGGGGGGAATAATTGAGTCCATGGAACTGAAAATAAAATCCAGGCCACGTCTGTTAATATTATACATTGCATATTATTTCAGACTCAAGCACTTGGCTGTGAATTGGCTTACGCCCCAATTATACTACAAGCATACAGTATCATTTTGCTCATTTTAACTCAAGAAATTGGGGTGTTTCTCTTTGGTGGAGAGATCACCTGGCATGGTCCTCTGTCCTGAGCTCACTTTTGAAACCTTTTACACCGAATTACATAGAATATATGGTGCAGAAACAGACCATTCAGCCCAGCCACTTCATGCTGGCATTTATGGTCCACTTGAACCTCCTCATTTTTTTAAAAAGACCCCAGGCAGCCTGCTCGATCACCATTTGATTTCTAATGATGGGAAAGAGCTGACTTTCCCATAATATCCCATCAATAATTGGAAGTGTCACCTGCAGATAACGGCTGGTACTCAGGGTTGTATGGACTAAAGATTCGATAGCCCTCGAAAACAGGCACGGGGATCACGATGTGCGATCGGCCCGTGCCGATTTAAGGCATTGCAGGCAGTATGGGAACATTGTGGTGCCTGCTAATTACAATGATTGCAGCGTTCAGCCCAGTGCTGAACCCGCTGCTGATTGGCTAATGCTCTGCAGGGGGCCCAAGTTTGTCTGCGGCTAGCACCAGTTAAAGCTAGCCTCCACTTCTTAATCGCTGTCTGCACCTCTTTAAGGGGAGGTGCATTCTGCCTGCACCAACTCATGCAACTAGTTGTGGAGGCAAAGCGCAGAAAGAAGAAGAGTGAATAACGGCTCAACAGGCCAGAGAAAGGGCTCCATGGTATGTGGGCGGAGCACTAGAGGGCTTAGTACAGGGGGTTGAATGGAAGACTCAGGTCCTCTATCGACAGTGGGCCAGGTGGCCCTCCAGACACACACTGCAAAGGCAGTGGGAGCAGACAGCCGACAAGTCAATGCCAGCAATCTTGCCCCAAGGGCATGGATGCAGTGTCAAAAGAAGTTCAATGACCTCACAGGAGTGGTCAAGGTCAGTAATGCATTATCAAAAGTCGTCTTCCACCAACTGCACCATTAGTCTCACTGCTTAATGCAGCACAACTCCATCACTTACTTACCAACAATCTCGATCAGTCACGGCTCAAACCTCACATTCATAGCTTCACTTCACCCTCACACACTTACCATTGCTTGCACCTACATCTTACACCTTGCACACACTGCCAGCAAATCAACTGTGACTGCCACATCACCCAAATTCATTGCACCACACTCACTGACACATTTCCCTCTCTACTGCAGTACAAGGTGGCTCATAAACACAGGCAACAGCAGGGAACCAACAGGGGACTGGCAAGTCTGCATATCCTGACCCAACTGGTGCTCGACCTTATAGGGGGGGGTCATCACTGAGGCAATGAAGAATCGCGAGGCTGAAAGCATTGAAGGTGATGGTATGCTCATACCTAATCCTCCTTCTCACATCCCACTTCCTCCTCAGCCCACAATCTCTTCTCACTTACAAGCTGCTGATGGTGTAAGCATGCACGTCTTGCTTTCCCCCACTCCCCTCACCACAACCCATCTGTGTGCCATTCTCCATTCAGATACCCAAGAATATTAACCTGGCCAGTTAGTGCAGGAAGAGCAAGAGGAGAGCCATGGAGAAGAAGAGACCCCGTCACTCGATCTCACACTCGCAGGCACCAGCTCAGAGACAGGCACTGCGCGTACTTCACAGGGTAAAATAGAGGTGGGATCTGCATGTGGTGAGTATCTGGGCACGAGAGGTCTGCAGTCAGTGCAGGGGGAAAGGGTAGCACAGACACCAGCTCCCCGGAGGGCAAGGTCGCACACGAGTTCTGCTGCAGGGGACGCAGATGAGGACTTCGATGGGGTGGTCTACTGAAGAAAATGATGGACCCGCACACAGCAATGTTCAGTGCATTGGCAAGCCTGCCAGAGAGCATGTTGTTACTGTCAAGGAGCATAGAGGAGTCCGGCACCAACTTTGCACAAGTTTTTGCGCAGAGCTTGGGGCCCACGATTTCCATAAAGGGAGCAATGGGCATCTCAATTAGCGTCCTTGTGAACTCAAATCCTATTGTAGGGTCTGATGGCCAATGTCTCAGCTTCCATTGCAACACAAGCAGAAGCAACCCAACATCTGAGTACTGCAATGGAAGTTCAAACTTCTGCCATGCAAGCTCAGACTGCTCCTCTGCAGGCTCAGCTTGCTCCTATGCAAGCTAAGGCTGCTGCCACTGCGGCTGCATTTATCAGTGTTGAAAGGGGCTTGCAGGGTGTCACCGCAGTCCAGCAATCTTTCCTCCAACTAGCAATGACTCCCTGGAGCAAGAACCTGCTGTCCTCTCTCAAGTTGACGACATTCATACTCCCACCCCTGTCACTCCACCAGTGCTATTGCAGTGGCCTGTCGGCCAGCCAACCTAATCGACTGCTGCCCATGCTGAGGTGGTGCAGTCTACAGCCGGGCTTTCTAGGCCCCGAGCTGCTGAAGCTTGCCCTCCAAGACCACTGAAAATCAGCAGCTTCCACGAGCCATGCTGCAGCCACTGGGATAGCGCTTCATAGAAGCATTAGGTCAGCCAAAGGCACACAGAAGACATGCACTAAGGGAATGTACAAGGGTGATTAGTTGACTTTATTATGTCATATTAGATTGATTGCAATGTTCCCGTTTGTCTGAAGCTCCTGCGCAGAATGCTAGCCAGAAAACCACGCCTGCGCAGAAGTTTGAATGGGCCACGTGGCCCCTGCCCCAAAAATTAGAGGGAATGCTGATTGATTTATAAATTTGGTTGAATGTTTGTTTTGTGGTGGCTTTCATTTCAGCACTGTGGCCAAGAGGATGCTGTGATGTTCAATGACAGAGGGAAGGTAAGGTATGGGAGTGTTGAGCAATGGGGATCTGTGTTTCATTCGGGAGAACTGGAGCATGGATGTGCAGGCTGCCTTCTCCCTTCCTCTTCTTTCTCATCTTCCTCCTTCTCTCCCTCCTCCTCCTCCTCCTCCGTGGTGTAAAGAGCTGCACCCTCATGATGGCCAAGTTATGTAGCATGCAGCAGACCACCACAAATTGGGACACCTGCTGTGGCAACTACTGGAGGGCTCCTCCCGAGCAGTCAAGGCAACGGAACCGTTACTTGAGCATCCCGATGGTCTGGTCGGGGAGGTTCCTTTTGGCAGCACCGCTCTCATTATATGAGTGCTGGCCAGGAGTGTTGGGGTTGCTGAGGGGAGTCATCAACCAGGTCAAGAGTGGATAGCCCTTGTCTCCAAGCAGCCAACTGCGGCTTCAAAAAGGTGGCTGGAAGATTGCAGGGATAGTGGACTGGTGCAGGATGAATGCATCATGACTGCTGCCAGGATAGCCTGTATTCACCAGCATGATGTGTGGGGTGTAGTCACACACAGACTACACATTAAGTGAGTGATATGATTTGCATTACGGAACATCTCACCATTGAGATGCAGCACCCACAAAGTCACATGTGTGTTGTCTGATACGTCCTTACTATACAGTATAAATGCACACGAGGCCCATGCTTGAGAGAAGGTCAGTCTGTGACCTGTCCTTTATTCCTTAGCACTCAAGTGATGAAGGTGGGTGGAGCTTCCCCTTTTATACCTGAAAGTCCAGGTTAGGAGTGTCTCCCACCTAGTGGTCAGTGTTCTCACGGTGTACAACTTAGGTCAGTTTATACATGGGTTACAATGCTGGTTGAATACACGACATCACCTCCCCCCCCAAAGTCTTATTGGGATCACAGGTTGAGTCTCTCTGGTGGTTTACGCTCCCTTGTAGAGCGCCTGAGTTGGGGCTCCGGTTGTTGGGCGCTGGTCTGAGTGTCTGCTGTTTGCAGTGCCTCAGGCCTGTCCGGACTGCCCACAGTGACTGGGCTCTCCTCCCTTTGGTTCCGGTATTCGGTCACCTGTGGTGGAGTGAACTCTATATCGTGTTCTTCCTCTGCTTCTTCTATGGGGTTGCTGAACCTCCTTTTTGTTTGATCCACATGTTTGCGGCAGATTTGTCCATTGGTAAGTTTAACGACCAGAATCCTATTTCCCTCTTTGACAACCACAGTGCCTGCGAGCCATTTGGGCCCTGCAGCGTAGTTGAGGACAAAAACAGGATCATTTACATCAATACATCGCGCCCTCGCATTCCTGTCATGGTAGTGATATTGTGACTGGCGCCTGCTCTCGACAATTTCTTTCACGGTGGGGTGTATAAGGGGTAATCGGGTTTTGAGCGTCCTTTTCATTAGTAGCTCTGCGGGTGGAACCCCTGTGAGCGAGTGTGGTCGGGATCTATAGGCCAACAGGAGGCATGATAAGCGGGTTTGTAGGGAACCCCCTTGGAATCTGAACATCCCCTGTTTGATTATCTGCACTGCTAGTTCTGCCTGGCCGTTTGAGGCCGGCTTGAACGGTGCCGTTCTAACATGGTTAATTCCATTGCCTGCCATGAAGTCCTGGAATTCAGTGCTTGTGAAGCACGGGCCATTGTCGCTGACCAAGATGTCCAGTAGACCGTGGGCGGCGAACATTGCCCGTAGACTTTCTACCGTGGCAGAGGATGTGCTTGAATTTAAAATGTCACACTCGATCCATTTGGAGTAGGCGTCTACTACAACCAAAAACATTTTCCCCATGAAAGGACCTGCGTAGTCCACATGGATGCGTGATCAAGGCTTGGCGGGCCATGGCCAGGGGCTAAGGGAGGCTTCCCTGGGCGCATGGCCCAGCTGGGCACACGTGTTGCACCTGCGAACACAAAGTTCCAGATCTGCGTCTATCCCTGGCCACCAAACGTGTGACCTGGCAATTGCTTTCATCGTGACAATGCCCGGGTGCCCATTGTGGAGTTCTCTGATGAATACCTCTCTGCCCATCTGGGGCATGACTACGCGGTTTCCCCACAGTAGGCAATCGGCCTGAATCGAGAGTTCATCCTTGCGCCTGTGAAATGGTTTAAATTTCTCAGGGCATGCCTTGTACGTGGCTGTCCAGTCCCCATTCAGGACACATTTCTTGACTAGAGACAATAGCGGGTCTCTATTTGTCCAGACTTTAATCTGACGGGCTGTCATGGGTGAGCCTTCGCTTCCGAAAGCTTCAACAGCCATGACCATCTCAGCACCATGCTCGGTAGCCCCCTCAGTGGTGGCTAGTGGGAGCCTGCTGAGTGCATCGGCGCAGTTTTCGGTGCCCGGTCTGTGCCGAATTGTGTAGTCATAGGCAGCTAACGTGAGTGCCCACCTCTGTATGCGGGCCGATGCGTTTGCATTTATGGCCTTGTTGTCGGCCAAAAGGGACGTTAGGGGTTTGTGATCTGTCTCCAGCTCAAATTTCCTGCCAAACAGGTACTGGTGCATTTTCTTTACCGCATATACACATGCGAGCGCCTCCTTTTCTACCATCACGTAGCCCCTTTCTGCCTGGGACAGACTCCTGGAGGCATAAGCTACTGGCTGTAACTGACCCTTGGCATTGACATGCTGCAACACACACCCGACACCATAGGACGACGCATCGCACGTTAACACAAGTTTCTTACATAGGTCATATAGCGTTAACAGATTGTTGGAACATAACAAATTGTGTGCTCTATTAAAAGCCCTTTCCTGGCTGTCCCCCCAGACCCATTCGCGACCTTTGCGTAGGAGCACGTGTAGCGGCTCTAGCAGCGTGCTCAATTTGGGAAGAAAGTGACCAAAATAGTTCAGGAGCCCCAGGAACGAACGCAGCTCCGTCGTGTTACGGGGTCTGGGTGCTCTCTGGATCGCTTCCGTCTTGGATGCAGTAGGGCTGATCCCGTCTGCTGCTACCCTCATCCCCAGGAATTCTACCTCTGGAGCGAGGAAGATGCACTTCGCCTTTTTCAGTCGCATACCTACCCGGTCCAGTCTGCGTAGCACCTCCTCCAGGTTGTGGAGGTGTTCTTCAGTCTCGTAAACCGTAATGAGGATGTTGTCCTGAAAAACCACCGTCCCTGGAATCGACTTGAGGAGGCTTTCTATATTTCGTTGGAAGATCGCGGCGGCCGAGCGAATCCCGAACGGACATCTGTTGTACTCAAACAACCCCTTGTGTGTCGTGATGGTGGTCAGCTTCTTCGACTCACTCGTCAGCTCCTGGGTCATGTAAGCTGAGGTCAGGTCCAATTTTTAAAAAAGTTTGCCACCGGATCGTGTCGCAAAGAGGTCCTCCGCTCTTGGTAGCGGGTACTGGTCTTGGAGTGACACCCGATTGATGGTGGCCTTGTAATCGCCACATATCCTGACCGACCCATCCGCCTTGAGCACCGGCACAATCGGGCTTGCCCAGTCATTGAATTCGACTGGCGAGATGATGCCTTCCCTCAACAGGAAGGTCCAATTCGCCTTCTATCTTTTCCCGCCTCACGTACGGCACCGCTCTGGCCTTGTGGTGTACTGGTCTGGCGTCCGGGTTTATGTGAATCACTACCTTGGCACCCATGAAAGTGCCAATGCCGGGTTGAAATAATGAGTCAAATTTGTCCAGGACCTGTGAGCATGATACTCGCTCCACAGAGGAAATTGCATTGACATCGCCCCATTTCCAGTTCATGACAGCAAGCCAACTCCTCCCCAGTAGTGCGGGACCGTCCCCTGGGACAATCCAGAGTGGCAACCTGTTCTCCGAATTTTTGTGGGTCACGACTATCATGGCGCTGCCTAGCACCGGAATGATCTGCTTTGTGTAAGTCCGTAGCTGTGTGTCAATCGGCGATAATTTTGGCCTCCTGGCCTTGGATGCCCACAACTTTTCGAACTGTTTGATACCCATCAGGGACTGGCTGGCACCCGTGTCTAACTCCATTGATACTGGGATGCCATTGAGGAGCACTTTCATCATTATCGGTTGCGTCCTGTTGTATGAACTGTATACGTGCTCCACATGAACTCGCTGAACATCAGCGTCCAGCGATTTCCCCCAGTGTCCATTTCTGCAATTTCTGCAGGTATTTTGCTCATCTCTGCAAACTCCGGCTGAATGTATGCCTCCATGCCTCCAGCATGAGTTGCGGTTTGTAACAAAAGGTCCCTTGCCAGTCGATCGTCCCTGACTGCCCCTGTTATTGTCCTTGAGTGCACCATTAACAGGTGTTGATGGCCCCATTACTGGCTGCATTGTCCCTTGCAATGGCTTTAATCGCTGTTCAGCTTGCCATTGTCTCTGTCGAACTCCCCCTCTGGGTTCGACTACATGTTGGGGCATGCCTGACTGCCCTTATCTGCCTGGAGAACTGTGTGCTGCTTTAACAATGTTGAATCTCTGTCCCAACCATTCCTTAACACAGTACCTCTCATCTGTTCTGCTCGTGGCCATGCTCGCGTGGTTTAAATCCCAGTTTCTTGTCGCCATTGATACGTCCTTACCACACAGTATAAATGCACACGAGGCCCATGCTTGTGAGAAGGTCAGTCTGTGACCTGTCCTTTATTCCTTAGCACTCAAGTGATGAAGGTGGGTGGAGCTTCCCCTTTTATACCTGAAGGTCCAGGTTAGGAGTGTCTCCCACCTCATGGTCAGTGTTCTCACAGTGTACAACTTAGGTCAGTTTATACATGGGTTACAATGCTGGTTGAATACATGACATTGTCGATGGCACTCTGCACCATGGGGAAGCCCGCAATCCTAAGCCACATGCACACTTCTCCCGCTTCTCTCTGTTTAGAGAGTAGACAATGAAATCCCCTCTCCTAGCGTACGGAGCCTCTGTGACGTCCTGGATGCAGGATTGTCACTGCGAACTACGAGATGGTTGCTGTGTTGCTCCATTCAAGGCCACAGTCACTTTGAGGGCCACTGGCAGTGCCATCATTGCCCTGCTGTGAGGCTGCAGGTCTGGTTGCAGGAGGTGGCAAAGTTCTGTGATCACCTCCTTGATGAAGTGGAGCGGCCGAACATACTGCTCTTGGTTTAAGTGTAGGTAGGTGGGTAAGGCCTCTTGCTGAGCGCCCCTCTCCTTCTCCTCCCTCTGCGAGCAGCTTGTCTTCTTTGCTGCCTCTGCTCCTTCTCCCTGTCAAGAGGGATTGCAACTCGAGTTCCCATGACTGGGAGCATGTGGTGTACTCAGAGGCCTTACAGTAGCAGCAACGCCTATCCAACATTTAGCAGCACTCCCTACACAGTTAACCAACTTTTAAAATCTCTGCCAGCAATGCAAATCTCCTAAAACTCTGCCAGAGCCTGTACAAAAGCAATAAGCAATTTGGATGTATCCCTTTAAGTAGTACTGGTGGGGGTGAGTGGGGAGTGGTGGGAGGCGGAGGGGGCGGGGAGGGGAGGTCCCTTGTGTAGCTAAATGCATGCTCAGCTGTGCGTGTTTAGGAGAGGGCATTGAAAATGGCAGGTCGTACTTCAAATCAGCGCGACACGCTGACTGACGTCAGGATCTACCTACTGTGCATACTGATGGTGCATGCACATACTGCCCACACTGTTGCCTTTACCAAAATGGCATTCAGCGCGGGCCACGTGGGAAGTGGGTGGAAGCGAGGTAGACACCATTTTTCCTTCAAAACCGGTCAAAACCTGCTGGTGGTACTTGGCTGAATTTCGCGGCCTATGTGTCTGAGAGCCATGCCGGCCCCTGCTCACCTGTGACATAAGTGGATATTTTAACCACAGATGGCCAATTGTTCCCCTGTGAAATACTTGGCTTTCTGCCAACATCAAGAAAGGCCCACAGTAAGATACATAGGGGTCAATAATGCGATGTGGGCGGCCTGTGCTGATGCACATTGGGTATTGGCTTTCCATGTTGTTGGGCTCAGAGCCCAAGGCCTGCACCATGTCCAAGATGTTCACCGACCAGCATATGGTGTGCAAGACTCATTAACACAACAGGCAATACTCAAATTCAGAGGCCTTTCTATTGTGTTCCTAACAGAGAGGAGGCTTCACACAGGGAAGTTAAAGTAACAGTGACCTCAGTCTTTAATAAGACATTCCAGAGTGATGAACAGGCCTTAGGGGCCGGCTTATATACAGTGCTCCCAAGGGATGCTGGGATCCCTTGGGACTTCAGGGGATGAGTTCCCTGGTGGCGGAACATGGGAGTGCATGCTTTACAGATATACAACATCACTCCCCCCACCAAAGTCAAAGTGAAAACTATTTACACGGTGAGGCGGTCGGGAGCCTTTCTTTCCCTGGTGGACCGCCTCGGTACAAATGTCTGTTCTGGTGTGTTGGCTGTGCCCTTGCTGGGCTGGCGTGTTGTTGGCCCTGCAGGGCTGCTTGGTGAGCCTGGCCTTGCTGGGCTGTTGGGCGTGATGGGTTCGATTTCTTGGTCCGGCGTGGTGTCGTTGATCCTTTGGGTGTATGTTGTGGGCTCGAAAAAGGTGGTGTCTGCTGTGGGTTGTTCAGGGCAGTCTGTGAACCGCAGCCTCGTTTGGTCCAGGTGCTTTCTGCAAATTTATCCATTGTCGAGTTTGACTACAAACACCCTATTCCCTTCTTTAGCTATCACCGTGCCCGTGATCCACTTGGGACTATGTCCATAGTTTAGCACATACACAGGGCCATTCAGATCAATTTCCCGTGACATAGTGGCGCGACCATCGTTTACATTTTGTTGCTGCCGCATGCTCTCTACCTGATCATGCAGGTTGGGGTGAACCAGCAAGAGTCTGGTTTTAAGTGTCCTTTTTATGAGTAGCTCAACCGGGGGCACCCCTGTGAGTGAGTGGGGTCTCGTGCAGTAGCTGAGCAGTACTCGGGACAGGTGGGTTTGGAGTGAGCCTTCTGTGACTTGTTTAAGGCTCTGTTTGATTGTTTGTACTGCCCGTTCTGCCTTCCCATTGGAGGTTGGTTTAAACGGGGCCAAGGTGACATGTTTGATCCCATTGCGGGTCATGAATTCTTTAAATTCGGCACTGGTGAAACATGGCCCGTTGTCACTGACCAGTATGTCAGGCAGGCCGTGGGTGGCAAACATGGCCCTCAGGCTTTCAATGGTGGCGGTGGTGGTGCTTCCCGACATTATTTCACATTCAATCCATTTTGAAAAAGCATCCACCACCACCAGGAACATTTTACCGAGAAACGGGACCGCATAGTCGACATGGATCCTCAACCATGGTCTGGAGGGCCAGGACCACAAACTTAGTGGTGCCTCTCTGGGCGCGTTGCTCACCTGAGCACATACGCTGCATTGCCATACACAGGACTCTAAGCCAGGGCCGATACCGGGCCACCACAGGTGGGATCTGGCTATCGCTTTCATCATTACTATACCCGGGTGTGTGCTGTGGAGATCCGAGATGAACGTCTCCCTGCCCTTTTTTGGTAGCACTACGCGGTTACCCCACAACAGTCAGTCTGCCTGAATGGACAGCTTGTCCTTTTGCCGCTGGAACGGCTTGATTGGCTCTTGCATTTCAACGGGGATGCTGGTCCAGCTCCCATGCAGTACACAGTTTTTTACTAGAGACAGCAGAGGATCTTGGCTGGTCCAAGTCCTAATCTGGCAGGCCGTGACAGGTGATTTATCATTTTCAAACGCTTCCATGACCATCAACAAGTCTGCGGGCTGCATCACCATCAACAAGTTTGCAGGCTGTGCCATTTCCACCCCCGTGGTGGGCAATGGTAGCCGACTGAGAGCACCGGCACAGTTCTCGGTGCCTGGCCTGTGGCGGATGGTATAGTTATACACTGATAGCGTGAGTGCCCACCTTTGTATGCGGGCTGAGGCATTAGTATTTATTCCCTTGTTTTCAGCGAACAGGGATGTGAGGGGCTTGTGATCGGTTTCTAGCTCAAATTTGAGGTCAAACAGGTACTGATGCATTTTCTTTACCCCGAACACACACGCTAATGCCTCTTTCTCAATCATGCTGCAGGCCCTCTCGGCCTTAGACAAGCTCCTGGAAGCATAGGCGAAAGGTTGCAACTTCCCCGCAACGTTACCTTATTGTAATACACACCCGACATCTTTCTCCCCAAAACCTCCACTTCTGTTGCCATGAAGATGCATTTCGACCTCTTCAGCCGCAGCCCTACGCGATCCAGTCACTGGAGGATCTCCTCCACGTTTTGTGGGTGCTCGGCGGTGTCCTGACCCATGACCAATATGTGGTGCTGACTTGAGTAGGCTCTCCATGTATCTCTGGAAGATTCTGCAGCCGACCAAATTCCAAACGGGCATCTGTTGTAGATGAACAATCCCTTGTGCATGTTGATGCAGGTGAGGCCCTTCGAAGACTCCTCCAGCTCCTGTGTCATGTAGGCTGAAGTCAGGACGAGTTTGGTGAATGTCTTGCCTCCTGCCAGCGTCGCAAATAGGTCATCTGCCTTAGGTAGCGGGTATTGGTCCTTTAGCGAGAAACGATTAATAGTTACTTTATAATCGCCGCAAATCCTGACCATGCCATCACTTTTGAATACTGGAACAATCGGGCTGGCCCACTAGGTGAATTCCATTGGTGAGATGATGCTCTCGCGTTGCAGCCTGTCCAGCTCGATTTCCACTCTCTCCCTCATCATGTGAGGTACCGCTCGCGCCTTGTGGTGAATGGGTCGTGCCTCTGGGACCAAGTGGATCCGCACCTTTGCCTCTGAAAAGTTTCCAATGCCTGGCTCAAAAAGGGAAGGAAATTTGTTCAGAACCTGCGTACATGAGGCCTCATCGACATGTGTTAGCGCTCGGATGTCATCCCAGTTCCAGCGGATTTTCCCAGCCAGCTCCTTCCAAGCAATTTGGGGCCATCGCCCGGGACAACCCAGAGTGGCAGTTCGTGCACCGTGCCCTCGTAGGTGACCTTGACCATGGCGCGGCCCAGGACAGTGATAAGCTCTTTGGTGTACGTTCTCAGTTTCGTGTGGATGGGGCACAGGGCTGGTCTGAATGCCTTGTTGCACCACAGTCTCTCAAACATCTTTTTACTCATGATGGATTGGCTAGTGCCAGTGTCCAGTTCCATGGCCACGGGTAAGCCATTCAATTTTACGTTAGCATTATAGGTGGACATTTCGTTGAAAATGTGTGCACCCTGTGTACTTCAGCATCTGACTCCTCTCTCTGAGGCTCGAAATTGTTTTGATCCACCATGGATCGATCTTCCTCTGCCACGTGGTGGTTAGCAGGTTTTGTAGAGCTTGCAGCTCGTTTGCAAGCTCATTGGAGGTGCCCCATTGCTCCACAGCTCTTGCAAACATACACTTTGAAGCGGCATGAACAGGCTGAATGGAAGCCTCTACAACGCCAACAAGGTATGAATTGCCTTGCATTCATCCTTTGTTGCAGACTCTGAGTCATCTGGGTCACCTGAGGCCTGCTGGCAGTTGCAGACTCGTTGTTTCTGCCCTGTACATTTCTGCTCGCAAACACAGTTCCAGTTAATTTATGAATATTGCTAGCACTTGTGTGCTGAGAGATTTGTTTGGTGTTATCACTGGTGGACATGAACGCCTGTGCTATTGCAATGGCCTTACTGTGGGTCGGTGTCTCTACAGTCAAAAGTTTTCGTCGGATGGTCTTATGGCTAATGCCCAGTACAAAAAAGTCTCTGAGCATTTGCTCCAGGTAGCCATCAAACTCACATTGTCCTGCAAGTCGCCTTAGCTCGGCGACGTAGCTCACCAATTCCTGACCTTTAGATTGCTGGCACATGTAGAACCGATACCTCGCCATCAGTATGCTCTCCCTCGGATTAAGATGCTCCCGAACCAGTGTACACAGCTCCTCATACGACTTATTTGTGGGTTTCACCGGAGCCAGAAGATTCTTCATGAGGCTGTAGGTCGGTGCCCCGCACACTGTGAGGAGGACCGCTCTTCTTTTTGCAGCGCTTCCTTCTCCGTCCAGCTCGTTGGCTACAAAGTACTATCTAGCCGTTCGACATAGGCTTCCCAGTCCTCACCCTCCAAGAACTTCTCCAGGATGCCCACAGTTTGCTGCATCTTTGCGTTGGATTCGTATTCTCGTCGCCAGTTATTGTGTTCCTAACACAGTTGAGGCTGCACACAGGGAGGTTAAAGTAAGAGTGACCTCAGTCTTTAATAAGACACTCCAGAGTGAGGAACAGGCCTTAGTGGCCGGCTTATATACAGTGCTCCCAAGGGACGCTGGGATCCCTTGGGACTTCAGGGGATGAGTTCCCTGGTGGCGGAACATGGGAGTGCATGCTTTACAGATACACAACACTTTCCATGATGCAATGGAAGCACCTGAGCAGTGTTCCATTAGTTCAGTGCCCAATAACTACAAGTGCTGAAGGGAAACCAATTGTAATAAACAATAATACCATTCCTGGGTAGCCTTGAACTTGCAATTGGGCCACCTTAGCCTTCACACTCTCTCATTGGCGGGCCTCAAAATGCCAATCCTTCCCAAGTGGGGTGCTCCTCCCCTCTCAAAAGGACATCTAGGATTCGAAATTCAGTTATGCCCCATTTAGGGGCGATGACCAAGGTGAGACAGGACTTCCTGCGCCCGGTGTGGAAGTCCTGCCCCGGCCGCAAAATTATGATTACCGCCCTTCACAGTAAGTGGTGCATAATGCCATGTGCTCCACTTCCTTTTGGGGCAGGATCGGGGGTGCTACCTGGGTGCATTGTGGAGCGCTACGCGGCCTCTCCGGCGGAGCGCTGGCGCAGTTCAACACCCCTCCCCTTCCATTAAAGGGGAGGGACGCTGCGAACTCTGCAGGTTCTTTGAAGGCCTCCACTGAGCCACCGGGGCTAAGGGGTGCCGTGGCCACAGCCCGGTACAGAGACGGAGTGCCAGGCTGCAGGATCGTGGCCCGGACCCCGCAAAAGGAGCGGCGAATGGCCTGACCAGTAAGGGGTGAGGGGTGGGTGAGGGAATAAAAGATGGCGGTGTGCAGCACAACGCACCTCCACTTTCAGTCTCGCCCCTCGATGGGTGACCATTCCGGTTTGCTACCCATGAGGCTAGTGTGAAGTGCCTTGGGGCGTTTTCCTACATTAAAGCTACTATGTAAATGCAAGTAATTGTTATTGTTATATGATCTGATCCTCTTGATTGCTCTGTTGGCTTTGTATTGCTCTCAAGTATACATTATTAAATCTGAAGTACAGAAACTATGGGGGTGAAATTGCCCTGTGCCCCGATTGGAAGCGGTAACCTGTTCGGGACTTCCTGTGTCTGGCGCGAAGTCCTGTCCCGGCCGATGAATTGGGCTTACCGCCACCAAAGGAAGTGGAGCGCCACTTCCTGATGGGGCAGGAACAGCGGCATTAACGTGGCGCGATCGGGAGTGTCACGCAAATGCTCCGTGTAGCACTATCGCGCTTCGTCGTCAGGTATGCACTCAGCAAGGCCTCTGATGGCCTCCACTGGACCACTAGGGGCAGCATGGGACCGGGCCTGCAGCCCCATGCCAAAAACTGAGTGCAGTGCTGCACGATGGTGGCCTGGAACATAGAAACATAGAAAATAGGTGCAGGAGTAGGCCATTCGGCCCTTCGAGCCTGCACCACCATTCAATAAGATCCTGGCTGAACATTCACCTCAGTACCCCTTTCCTGCTTCCTCTCCATACCCATTGATCCCTTTAGCCGTAAGGGCCATATCTAACTCCCTCTTGAATATATCCAATGAACTGGCATCAACAACTCTCTGCGGTAGAGAATTCCACAGGTTAACAACTCTCTAAGTGAAGAAGTTTCTCCTCATCTCAGTCCTAAATGGCTTACCCCTTATCCTTAGACTATGTTCCCCGGTTCTGGACTTCCCCAACATCGGGAATATTCTTTCTGCATCTAACCTGTCCAGTCCCGTCAGAATTTTATATGTTTCTATGAGATCCCCTCTCATCCTTCTAAACTCCAGTGAATACAGGCCCAGTCAATCCAATCTCTCCTCATGTGTCAGTCGTGCCATACCGGGTATCAATCTGGTGAATCTTCGCTGCACACCCTCAATAGCAAGAACGTCCTTCCTTAGATTAGGAGACCAAAACTGAAGACAATATTCAAGGTGAGGCCTCACTAAGGCCCTTTAAAACTGCAATAAGACTTTCCTGCTCTGATACTCAAATCCTCTACCTATGAAGGCCAACATACCATTTGCCTTCTTCATCGCCTGCTGTACCTGCTATGGAGCCAGTGTGGGAGTTGACCGGAGAATCAGCAAAACTTTAAAGATGGAGAGGTGGGGCTCTGGCAACCTCCCCTTTAACTTCCGCCCCACGAGCAGAGGTCAGCCAGCTTCCCAATCCGTGAAGCTGGCGCTAACAATCACTCTCGCCAGCCTCACGGGACGCGTGGCAATATCCCCTGTGGGGCAGAAAGGGGTCGGCGCATGGTGCTGAGGGGTCGCTGTGCATGATGATGATGTCATTGCTGGTTGCGTGGCGGCCCGAGGATCCTGGAGGCGCTAACAGTTATCGCAAAAAGAGGCAGTTTCACCCCCTATTTCTTCACTCAAAAAATACCTATCAATCATAAATTTGAATAATAATATACACTTGATCCTGTCAAGACATATGTAATTGATAACTTCCATTTATTAATTCTACAGTCACTCTTATTAATATAAAGAATACCATTATTATCTAACAATCTTTGAAACAGGTTTAGGAGAATATGTCAAATGATGAGTGGAACTATATAATTTCAAGACAAGTACATAAATTTGAGAATTCAGATGTTGCTAAAGTGAGAAAAATAATTGATTATATAAGAGCCTTTAAACTCACTCAGATATGTTTATAGGATTGTAAATCAGTGACATATTACTTGACATGTCATATTAAAATTGATGCTTGTACTGATTAGAGGACTGTAACACTTTGTACTATATGTTAACATATGCCAAGTAAGTTATTAACTTTCATGCACAATTTAACTTTCGAGCAACAGGATAAAGTGTGATAAATGGACTGTCTCGCTGCCTTGGCAGAAAGCAACACATGGTGATATAAGACAGCAGCGGGTGGTACAACACAGATACAGTGGGTGAGGGGTGATCACTTGCAGAGAGTTCAGTCCAATCTATTGCATTATACTGTAATTATTTTGTAAGCTTGTGGTTAGTGGCTTGCCATGAGGTTTAATTGAGTTGCCACTTAAAAGTATTTTCTTTATAGATGAGAAACAAAAAGACGTAATCATGTGGCTTCCTTAAGTTAATAGCATATCTGATCACTTTTTACAGTTTCACTTTGGTCTCAGTCTAACCAGCTGTTATAAACACAAATGATTCTACAATCCAACCCAGCATGATGCGTCGCTGTGATGTTTTATGTTCTTGCAAATTATCATCTTTTAATTGCTGAGTTGAGCTTTGGAGATCTCTTTTGTGTTTTACGTATGCTATTTAAAGAATGGTGCATTTTAGTGGTTTACCCACAAATAAAGGCTTTACCAAGTGTTTTAAATCAGTTGCGGCTATGTTTTGGAAATATACAGCCTGTAATATTGTATCTGAGGGATAGCTTTGCTTCTTCATTTTGCGCAGACTAAGTCTGCAATGACATGATGACTTCATGCAGTCTGTAATTTTGCTTCAAAACCTTTCACGTAATTATGGCTTGCAAACAACATATTCTGTATAAAAAGCTGAATAAAGTGAATAGATACCATATTCATTGTAATTGCAAATGCAAGCTGAATGAGAATAAGCTTCTTTCTCTCTAGCGAACTCTCAGAAGGTTTCATTCAATTTCTGCTTTCTTCTTTTTTTGAATTTCAGCTCTGTTGAATAGTTGATTCAATCTTATTTAATGGGTTCAGTTATAAATGGAGGATTGACCAATCCTATAAAACAAGCATGTTCCTAAATAGGGAATATCAGAAAAAATGCCCACATTGCGTTATCAGTAGAAGCAGTATTTATACTTGAAGTATAAGAGTTATAATTATGAGGACATGTTGCATATACTTGGCTTGTATTTTCTTGGGTATGAAAATAGTGGGGTGATCTGATTGAGGTGCATAAAGTGTTAAAATGAATTGATAAGGTAAGTGATTGGCTGGTGGATTGGTGAGTATTTAATCTTTTTCTTTTTTTATTTCCTTGACATTGTTGCCAAATTAAGTTCATCAAAGGGTTAAGTCATGGCAGGAGAACCCAGACCCGTGTCATGCTCCTTCTGTGCTGTGTGGGAAGTCAGGGACGCTCTCAGTGTCCCTGACTGCTATGTGTGCAGGAAATGCAGCTCCTGACAGACCACATTGCGGCACTGGAGCTGCGCATGGATTCACTCTGGAGCATCCGCGATGGTGAGGATGTCGTGAATAGCACATTTAGTGAGTTGGTCGCACTACAGGTAAAGGTTACTCAGGCAGATAAGGAAAGGGTGACCATCAGGCAGAGCAGCGGAAGGAAGGTAGTGCATGGGTCCCCTGTGGTAATCCCCCTCCAAAACAGATACACCACCTTGGGTGCTGTTGGGGGGGATGACTCATCAGGGGAGGGCAGCAACAGCCAAGTTCATGGCACCATGGGTAGCTCTGCTGCACAGGAGGACAGGAAAAAGAATGGGAGAGCTATAGTGGTAGGGGATTCTATCGCAAGTGGAATAGATAGGCATTTCTGCAGCCGCAATCGAGACTCCAGGATGGTATGTTGCCTCCCTGATGCAAGGGTCAAGGATGTCTCGCAGAAGCTGCAGTACATTTGGTGGGGGAGGGTGAACAGCCAGTTGTTGTGGTGCATATAGGGTGCCAACGATATAGGTAAAAAAATGGGATGAGGTCTCACAAGCTGAATTTAGGGAGCTAGGAGTTAAATTAAAAAGCAGGATCTCAAAGATAGTAATCTCAGGATTGCTACCAGTGCCATGTGCTAGTCAGAGTAGAAATAGCAGGATAGCTAAGATGAATACGTGGCTTGAGGAGTGGTGCAGGAGGGAGGGATTCAAATTCCTGGGACATTGGAACCGGTTCTGGGGGAGGTGGGACCAGGACAAACCGGATGGTCTGCACCTGGGCAGGACCAGAACCAATGTCCTAGGGGGAGCATTTGCTAGTGCTGTTGGGGAGGGGTTAAACTAATATGGCAGGGGGATGGGAACCGATGCAGGGAGACAGAGGGAAAGTAAAATGGAGGCAAAAGCAAAAGATAGAAAGAAGAAAAGTAAAAGTGGAGGGCAGAGAAACCCAAGGCAAAAATCAAAAAGGGCCACATTACAATAAAATTCTAAAGGGACAAAGTGTGTTAAAAAGACACGCCTGAAAGCTCTGTGCCTCAATGCGAGGAGTATTCGTAATAAGTTGGACGAATTAACTGCGCAGGCAGCTATTAACGAATGTGACATAATTGGGATTACGGAGACATGGCGCCAGGGTGACCAAGGCTGGAATCTCAACATCCAGGGGTATTCAACATTCAGGAAGGATAGACAGAAAGGAAAAGGAGGTGGGGTAGCGTTGCTGCTTAAAGAGGAAATAAACACAATAGTAAGGAAGGAATTAGCTTGGATGATGTGGAATCTGTATGGGTAGAGATGCGGAATACCAAAGGGCAGAAAACGCTAATGGGAGTTGTGTATAGACCACCAAACAGTAGTAGTGAGGTTGGGGACAGCATCAAACAAGAAATTAGGGATGCATGCAATAAAGGCACAGCAGTTATCATGGGTGACTTCAATCTACATATAGATTGGGCTAACCAAACTGGTAGCAATACGATGGAGGAGGATTTCCTGGAGTGTATTAGGGATGGTTTTCTAGACCAATATGTCGAGGAACCAACTAGAGAGCTGGCCATCCTAGACTGGGTGATGTGTAATGAGAAAGGACTAATTTGCAATCTTGTTATGCGAGGCCCCTTGAGGAAGAGTGACCATAATATGGTAGAATTCTTTATTAAGATGGAGAGTGACACAGTTAATTCAGAGACTAGGGTCTTGAACTTAAGGAAAGGTAACTTGGATGGTATGAGGTGTGAATGGGCGGGAATAGACTGGCGAATGATACTTAAAGGGTTGACGGTGGATAGGCAATGGCAGACATTTAAAGATCACATGGGTGAACTTCAACAATTATACATCCCTGTCTGAAGTAAAAATAAAACAGGGAAGGTGGCTTAAACGTGGCTATCAAGGGAAATTAAGGATAGTGTTAAATCCAAAGAAGAGGCATATGAATTGGCCAGAAAAAGCAGCAAACCTGAGGACTGGGAGAAATTTATAATTCAGCAGAGGAGGACAAAGGGTTTAATTAGGAGTGGGAAAATAGAGTATGAGAGCAAACTTGCTGGGAACATAAAAACTGACTGGAAAAGCTTCAAAAGATATGTGAAGAGAAAAAGATTAGTGAAGACAAACGTAGGCCCCTTGCAGTCAGAATCAGGTGAATTTATAATGAAATGGCAGACCAATTGAACAAATACTTTGGTTCTGTCTTCACGAAGGAAGACACAAATAACCTTTTGGAACCATTAGGGGACCGAGGGTCTAGGGAGAAGGAGGAACTGAAGGAAATCCTTATTAATCAGGAAATGGTGTTAAGGAAATTGATGGAATTGAAGGCGGATAAATCCCCAGGGTCTGATAGTCTGCTTCCCAGAGTACGTAAGGAAGTGGCCCTAGAAATAGTGGATGCATTGGTGATCATTTTCCAACAATCTATCGACTCTGGATCAGTTCCTATGGACTGGAGGGTAGCTAATGTAACACCACTTTTTAAAAAAGGAGGGAGAGTGAAAATAGGTAATTATAGACTAGTTAGCCTGACATCGGTAGAGGGGAAAATGTTGGAATCAATTATTAAAGATGAAATAGCAGCGCGTTTGGAAAGCAGTGACAGGATCAGTCCAAGTCAGCATGGATTTATGAAAGGGAAATCATGCTTGACAAATCTAGAATTTTTTGAGGATGTAACTAGTAGAGTAGACAAGGGAGAACCATTGGATGTGGTGTATTTGGACTTTCAAAAGGCATTTGACAAGGTCCCACACAAGAGATTAGTCTGCAAAATTAAAGAACATGGTATTGGGGGTAATGTAATGACGTGGATATAGAACTGGTTGGCAGACAGGAAACAGAGAGTCAGGATAAACGGGTCCTTTTCAGAATGGCAGGCAGTGACTAGTGGGGTACCGCAGGGCTCAGTGCTGGGACCCCAGCTATTTACATTATACATCAATGATTTAGATGACGGAATTGAGTGTAATATCTCCAAGTTTGCAGATGACACTAAGCTGGGTAGTGGTGTGAGCTGTGAGGAGGATGCAAAGAGGCTGCAGGGTGAGTTGGACTGGTTAGGTGAGTGGGCAAATGCATGGCAGATGCAGTATAACGTGGATAAAAGTGAGGTTATCCACTTTGGTGGCAAATACAGGAAGGCGGAATATTATCTGAATGGCGACAGATTCGGAAAAGGGGAGGAGCAATGAGACCTGGGTGTCATGATACATAAGTCTTGAAAGTTGGCATGCAGGTACAGCAGACAGTGAAGAAAGCAAATGGCATGTTGGCCTTCATAGCTATGGGATTTGAGTATTGGAGCAGGGAGGTCTTACTGCAGTTGTACAGGGTTTTGGTGAGGCCTCACCTGGAATATTGTGTTCAGTTTTGGTCTACTAATCTGAGGTAGGACGTTCTTGCTATTGAGGGAGTGCAGTGAAGGTTCACCAGACTGATTCCCGGGATGGCAGGACTGACATATGAGGAGAGACTGGATCGACTGGACCTGTATTCACTGGAGTTTAGAAGAATGAGAGGGGATCTCGTCGAAACATATAAAATTCTGATGGGGCTGGACAGGTTTGATGCAGGAAGAATGTTCCTGATGTTGGGGAAGTCTAGAACCAGGGGTCACAGTCTAAAGATAAGGGGTAAGCCATTTAGGACCGAGATGAGGAGAAGCTTCTTCACTCAGAGTTGTTGACCTGTCGAACTCTCTACCGCAGAGAGTTGTTGATGCCAGTTCGTTGGATATATTCAAGAGGGCGTTAGATATGGCCCTTGCGGCTAAAGGGATCAAGGGGTATGGAGAGAAAGCAGGAAAGGGGTTCTGAGATGAATGATCAGCCATGATCTTTTTGAATAGTGGTGCGGGCTCGAAGGGCCGAATGGCCTAAACCTGCACCTATTTTCTATGTTTCTATGTTTTTATACGGAGAACCATTAGCTTCTGTGGTGTGGGAGTCAAGCACGAGGGGACATAAACTTAAAACTAGAGCTCGACCATTCAGAAGCAAAAATCAAGAAGTACTTTTTCATGCAAAGGATAGTAGAAATTTGGTACTCAATCCACATAAGGCTGTGGATGCTAGGATAATTGGAGCTTTCAAGACTGAGATAGATAGATTTTTGTTAGGTAAGGTTGTCAAGGTTATGGAGTAAAGGCAGGTAAATGGAGTTGAGGTACAGATTAGCCATGATTGCATTAAATATTGAAACAGTGTCGAGGGGCTGAATGACCTACTCCTGTTCCTAATGTTCATATCCTGTAGATCATATATGCTGTAGTCACAGTGCACGAGTGGAAGGGCTATATATTACATCTTGCTGTAAGGAAGGAATCTGGTGCTGATAAAAATGAATTTTCAACTGTAATTAGGTGATTGAGGTGCCATCACACTACTAAGTGCATGTTGCCCTCTTGCTTTGATTGATTCGATATCTTGTATCTATGCTTTGTGCATTCTGCTCAGTGGACCTATATCTTTTACAGATTATCTTGTGAACCTGACCTTTGCACTATAAGTAGGTTAGAATATTTGGATTGGTGGAAGTGTGAACCAGGGTGACACGGAGGGAATGGTTCCTCTGGAAAATGGAGAGGGGAGGGGGGAGGTGAGGAAGATGTGTTTGGTGATGGGAATATGTTGTTGGTGCCAGAAATGGCAAATGTGTAGGCTGGTGGGGTGGAAATTTGAACCAGAGGGACCTTCATGGCTGTGAGAGGGAAAGGTCAGGCCGGAAGCATAGGAAATCTGACTGATCTCATCAAGTGCTCTGTTGACCCCATCAGAGAAGAGTCCTTGGCTGAAAAGGTACCAGGTCAGTTAATCAGACGTTTAACCAAGCTATCTCGAGATATCGCTTTTACAAGCATGTTCATTCTGAGGCCAGGACGTGGCGTAATTTGTTGCTGACCTGAGACATCACGCTGGACCGGGTAAGTTTGGAACCGGGTTGGAAGACATGTTGCGCGATGTCTTTGTACTGGGCATAAACCACGAGGTGATTCTGCGGAAGCTGCTGGCTGCGGAGACGCTGGATCTGAGCAGGGCCATCATGATCGCCCAGGCTTGCCTAACCACGGTCGATAGTACAAAGCAGATATCCTCGCAGAGTCGGAACTCCACGGCAAGTACTGTGCACCAGATTGTGTCGTCGGTTGCAGGGCTGCACCTGGCAGGGCCTACCCATCTGTGTTTGTGAAACCTGTAGCTGCTCGAAGTCCGCCATTGGGCACAAATCCGATTTTACCCTGTTGGCGTTGTGGGGGCAATCATCGGCCTCATCAGTGCCATTTCAGGAAGTATATTTGTAGAGGCTGTGCGAAAATGGGGCACCTTCAGCGACACACCACGTGCATGATGATGACCGATCCAGAGCGGATCTGGCAATGCAACCCAAGATACCCGAGGAGGAAGTGTATAATGTACATTCATTCCTGACAAAGAGCCAACCAATAATGATTGAAGTAAAATTGAACGGCTTGCCGTTATCTATGGAATTAGACACGGGTGCGAGTCAGTCAATAATGAGCCAGAGGACTTTCGAAAAGCTGTGGGACACCAAGGCCGTGAAACCCAAGCTGAGTCCAGTAAATGCAAAATTGCGTACCTACACCAAAGAGCTCATACCAGTAATTGGCAGTGCAGCAGTCAAGGTGTCGTACGATGGGGTGGTTCATGATCTATCGCTGTGGATTGTTCCAGGCAATGGTCCAACGCTGTTCAGCAGGAATTGGCTCGAAAATTAAAGTGGAACTGGAACGATATTAAAGCTTTGCTGTCGATGGATGACGCTTCGTATGCTCAGTGCTGAGCAAATTTCCCTCGCTGTTTGAAGCAGGCATCGGCAACTTCACGGGAGCCAAGGTGCAGATCCACCTGAACTCAGATGCAAGACCGGTCCATCACAAAGCCTGGGCAGTCCCGTACATGATGAGGGAGAAGGTCAAAATCAAACTGGACAGACTCCAACATGAAAGGGTCATTTCACCGGTCGAATTTAATGAATGGGCCACTCCCATTGTTCCTGTGCTGAAGAGTGATGGCACTGTCAGGATTTATGGAGACTACCAGGTTACGATCAACTGAGTTTCGAAACGGGATCAGTACCCGTTACCAAAGGCTGATGACCTGTTTGCAACGCTAGCCGGGGGAAAGTCGTTCACCAAATTGGATCTGACGTCGGCCTATATGACACAAGAGCTTGTTGAATCATCGAAGAAACTTACGTGCATCAATACGCATAAAGGACTGTTCATTTATAACAGGTGTGCTTTCAGAATTCGCTCGGCTGCAGCCATATTTCAGAGAAACATGGAAAGTTTACTGAAGTCCGTCCCAAGAACTGTGATGTTCCAAGATGACATTCTGGTCACAGGTCGTGACACTGCCAAACATCTGCACGACCTGGAAGAGGTTCTACGTCGTCTGGACAAAGTGAGGCTCAGGCTGAAATGTTCAAAGTGCGTCTGTGTGGCACTGAAAGTCAAATTTCTGACAAGGAAGATTGCTGCAGGCAGCATCAGGTCTACGGACTCGAAAACCGAGGCCATCAAAAATGCACCCAGACCCTCCCCAGAATGTGACGGAGCTGCATTCATTCCTTGGTCTTCTCAACTACTTCGGTAATTTCTTACCTAAATTGAGCACATTATTAGAGCCTCTGCACATGCTGCTCAGAAAAGGTGGCAACTGGGTTTGGGGTGTATCTCAAGACAGGGCCTTCGAGAAGGCTAGAAATCTGCTTTGTTCCAACAAATTGCTGGTACATTATGACCCGTGCAAGCGTTTAGTATTGGCCTGTGACGCTTCATCACATGGGGTTGGTTGCGTGCTCCAACAATCCAATGAATCGGGCAAACCACAACCCGTTGCGTACGCGTCGAGAAGCATATCTAAAGCAGAAAGAGCTGATGGCATGGTAGAGAAAGAAGCTTTACCTTGCGTATATGGGGTTAAAAAGATGCACCATTATCTGTTTGGGCTTTGTTTCAAGCTTGAACCGATCACAAGCCACTCATATCCTTGTTTTCAGAGCATAAAGGTATCAATACCAACTCATCATCCCGCATCCAGAGGTGGGTGCTGACATTATCTGATATGCCATAGACCTGGCACTGAGAATTGTGCCGATGCATTGAGCCATTTACCGTTGCCCACGCTGGAGGTGGAAACGCCACAGCCCGCAGACCTACTTTTGGTCATGGATGCCTTTGAGAGTGAAGGGTCGCGTGTCACTGCTCAAAAAGTTAGGACTTGGACCAGCCAGGATCCGATCTTATCGGTTGTAAAACGTTGTGTCCTTAGTGGTGATTAGTCGGCCATTCCCAGGGAAGTGTGTGATGAGACCAACCTTACAACCGTTGCAAAGACGAACTATCCATTCAATCTGATTGTTTGCTGTGGGATAATCGTGTTGTTATGCCCAAGAAAGGCAGGGAGAGATTTGTACGGGATTTACACAGTACCCATCCCGGTATTGTGATGATAAAGGCCATTGCCAGGTCTCACGTTTGGTGGCTTGGCATTGATTCTGATTTGGAGTCATGTGTGCATCAGTGCAACACTTGCATGCAGTTAAGCAATGCACCAGTAGAATCTCCACTAAGTCTGTGGTCGTGGCCATCCAAACTATGGTCGAGGATCCACATCGACTATGCGGGTCCTTTCCTGGGCAAAATGTTTTTGATGGTGGTGGATGCATATTCCAAATGGGTAGAATGTGTAATCATGCAATCCAGCACATCCACAGCCACCATTGAGAGCCTTTGTGCCATGTTCGCCACTCATGGTCTGCCCGACATCGTTGTGAGCGACAACGGATCATGCTTCACGAGTTTGAAGTTTCAAGAGTTTATGAGACTCAATGGTATCAAGCACGTAAGGTCAGCACCATTCAAACCCGTATCCAATGGTCAAGTGGAGCGAGCTGTCCAAACCATCAAGCAGAGCCTGAAACGCATAACTCATGGTTCTTTGCAGACTCGCTTGTCACGCATACTGCTTAGTTACAGGACGAGACCCCACACGCTTACCGGGCTCCCCCCTGCTAAACTGTTGATGAAGAGAGGTCTCAAGACCAGGCTCTCGCTTGTCCACCCTGATCTTAACGATCACGTCGAAAACAGACATCAACATTAGCAGTGGTATCATGATCACACTGCCGTGTCATGCGACATCTCCATTAAAGATCCTGTATATGCGCTAAATTATGGTCAAGGCCCCAAGTGGGTCACTGGCACTGTTACAGCCAAGGAGGGTAACAGGGTGCTTATTGTCAGGCTCACTAATAGGCAAACATGCAGGAGGCACATTGATCAGATGAAATAGCGGCACACAGACGAACCGGAACAGCTTGAAGGAGACACCATCAATGTCCAACCGATTCATATTCAGCCATCAGAAGACCCTGCTGTTAATGAATCTGGACCTTCAATCCCCGACATGGACACTGCCACTCCCATTAGATCGGCTACCCAGCCTCAAGTCATGAATGACTCGGCGAGCTCACCCAGATCTGGAATTGAACTGAGACGATCAACTAGGGAGCGGAAAGCCCCGGACCATCTCAATTTGTAAATAAAACTGATAAATAAGATCTTGGGGGAGAATGATGTAATGTATGTATGCCTGAGTTTACCTGCCACCAGGGGGAGCGACCGTCGGAGGTCATTGGGCCACAGACACACATGTGCAGCCCTTGTATATAAAGAAAGCCTCCGTGTTTAATCCTCACTTTGAGAGCTGATAAAGTAGAGTCAGGTCGCACCTGATTGAGTTCACGGTACTAAGCCTTTTTAGTAATTGCATATGCAACAGTTACTCACAGGTGGAGGACTGGACATCCTTATTCAAAATACTTATTTTTTGCTGACAAACCCAATTTTCAGCTGTATTAATGATCATCATAGGCAGTCACTTGGAATCGAGGAAGACTTGCTTCCACTCTTAACATGAGTTCTTGGGTAGGTGTACAGTCTAATACGAGAACCACAGCCTCTGTCACAGTTGAGGGAAGGAGTGGGTGGGACTGGTTTGCCGCACACTCTTTCTGCTGTCTGCACTTGAGTTCTGCACGCTCTTGGCGATGAGACCCGAGGTGCTCAGCGCCTTCCCGGATGCACTTCCTCCACTTAGGGTGGTCTTTGGCCAGAGTCTCCCAGGTGTCAGTGGGGATGTTTCACTTTATCAGGGAGGCTTTGAGGGTGTCCTTGTAACGTTTCCTCTGCCCACCTTTGGCTCGTTTGCTGTGAAGGAGTTCCGAGTAGAGCGCTTGCTTTGGGAATCTCATGTCTGACATGCGAACAATATGGCCTGCCCAGCGGAGCTGATCAAGTGTGGTCAGTGCTTCGATGCTGGGGATGTTGGCCTGGTTGAGGACGCTAATGTTGTTGCGCCTGTCCTCTCAAGAGATTTGTAGGATCTTGCGGAGACATTGTTGGTGGTATTTCTCCAGCGACTTGAGGTGTCAACTGTACATGGTACAGGACAATTGAGAAGAGGATTGGGTGAGGGTTGGAGCTGTGTTAATAAAATTGCATCAGGTTACCACTCTTAAATAGATCAAGGAATACTTTTTAATGGTAAGAAAAAAAGAAACCATTACGTTCTATTGCACAGCCCAGCTACGCTGGTCGATGGAAGATTTTATGTTTGCGATTATGTATGTGAATTTTAGCAGAAACTTGAAGCCTAACCTAGCCAGCACAATTTCAAGTGCATTTTGGCCGCAAATTAACGATTGCGCCCAAAGTGGAAAATCTACTCCATATCTGAGGTAACAGCTGGAAATAAGCTCAAAGGCAATAATCTCATTTAACTTATGATGATATAGTAACCCTCAAAAATAAAACAAATGCTATCAATATCAACAGAAACTGGAAAATTGCACTGCTGACTTAGCACTTCATGCTCCTTGCCACACAGGAGTTGCGAAATAACAAGTGCAGCATATGTGAAATATGATGGTTTATTACCACCACCAGTTTTGTTGCAGCTGAACTTCACAGCTTAGTGCTTTGTGGCAATTTAAATTGTATAATTATATGCAGTTTGTTGAAATCACCAGTAAAGCTTTTTACTTTTTACTGCGATCATCATTAGCTACATTTTAGAGTTTGCTAATGAATAAAAATCACTTATTAAGGTATTAACTAGGGCCCAACATTCCACATGGACTTTTTTTGGCGCAGTTGTAGAGGTACGTCCGATTTTTTTTAGTGGCCCAACTGCTGTGTCTTCAGCTCTGCTGAAACAATGGCGTCTTCTCTCCATCGATTTTCTTTTCTCTGCGCTGATTTCTTAAGTGTAGGGATGGTTTTTCAGAAGTGTACAATACGCCGTTTTAGAAAAAAATCGTACTTGGCCAAACTTGCTTAAATGGCCAGAAATGGTGTACCCGGCAGGTTCCACCCCCAGTGACGTAAAAAAATCGGGAAATAAAAAAATCGCAAGTACCTTCTTTAAAACGGCGCAGAAACTTTGACGAAACTTGCAGATTTTTAGTCTGCTCCAAAAGAAACAGCGTAGGCCAAAAAACAGCACAGGATGGTGGCGAAAATTCAGCCTTAGTTGTGCTGAACAGGGCAGAGACAATTTGGGTAAGATGAAAGTACAACAAAGATATTGATCACACGTGACTTGAAGGGTTATGGTATCATGGTATTTTATGACAGGTATGATTGGAATCCCAGATTACTGAGGTACACTTCAGGTAAAATATAAGAAATAAAGACTTGGATTTATATAGCGCCTTTCATGACCACTGAACAATTCACAGCACTTTACAGCCAAAGAAGAACTTTTTGTATAGTCTCTGTTGTAATGTGGGAAATGCAGCAGCCAATATGCACACAGCAAGCTCCCACAAACAACATTGTGATAGAGCAAATAATCTGTTTTTTTGACATGTTGTTTGAGAAATAAATTTGGCCAGGACACCAGGGATAACTACTCTGCTCTTTTTCAAAATAGTGCCATGAGATCTTTTACATTCACTTGAGAGAGCAGATGGGACCTTGGTTTAACACCTTATCCAAAAGATGGCACCTCTAACAGTGCAGTGCTCCCTGCACTGGAATGTCAGACGAGATTTTTTTGTGTTCAAGTCCCAGGTAGGCAGGTAACTATAGGCCGGTTAGTTTAACACCTGTAGTGGGGAAAATGCTTGAAGCTATAATTAAGGAAGAAATAGCGGGACATCTAGATAGGAATAGTGCAATCAAGCAGACGCAACATGGATTCATGAAGGGGAAATCATGTTTAACTAATTTATTGGAATTCTTTGAGGATATAACGAGCATGGTGGATAGAGGTGTACCGATGGATGTGGTGTATTTAGATTTCCAAAAGGCATTCGATAAGGTGCCATACAAAAGGTTACTGCAGAAGATAAAGGTATGCGGAGTCCGAGGAAATATATTAGCATGGATCGAGAATTGGCTGGCTAACAGAAAGCAGAGAGTCGGGATAAATGGGTCCTTTTCGGGTTGGAAATCGTTGGTTAGTGGTGTGCCACAGGGATCGGTGCTGGGACCACAACTGTTTACAATATACATAGATGACCTGGAAGAGGGGACAGAGTGTAGTGTAACAAAATTTGCAGATGACACAAAGATTAGTGGGAAAGCGGGTTGTGTAGAGGACATAGAGAGGCTGCAAAGAGATTTAGATAGGTTAAGTGAATGGGCTAAGGTTTGGCAGATGGAATACAATGTCGGAAAGTGTGAGGTCATCCACCTTGGGAAAAAAAACAGTAAAAGGGAATATTATTTAAATGGGGAGAAATTACAACATGCTGCGGTGCAGAGGGACCTGGGGGTCCTTGTGCATGAAACTCTTTTTGGAGTTCACCTGCAAAAACATAAAACATGAAACGGTGCCACCCGACCTGGGTGACACTCCAGACATTTACAAGGCTCTTTTTTTTTTTTCCCCCTTTTTTTTTGTTTTTTTGTGTTTTTCTTTTTTTGGTTTTTTTTTTGGGCACTAAAATCACAATTGTCCCCAGTGCCCCCTATAAAAGGGAAGGGGGACACTAAAAGCACCGGCAATTAAAACAAATTAAACTTAAAAACGTAAAATCAAATTAAAATTTGGTTGCCGGGCGTGATGATGTCCTTGTGCATGAATCCCAAAAAGTTAGTTTGCAGGTGCAGCAGGTAATCAGGAAGGCAAATGGAATGTTGGCCTTCATTGCGAGAAGGATGGAATACAAAAGCAGGGAAGTCCTGCTGCAACTGTATAGGGTATTGGTGAGGCCGCACCTGGAGTACTGCGTGCAGTTTTGGTCACCTTTCTTAAGGAAGGATATACTAGCTTTGGAGGGGCTACAGAGACTAGGCTGATTCCGGAGACGAGGGGTTAACCTTATGATGATAGATTGAGTAGACTGGGTCTTTACTCGTTGGAGTTCAGAAGGATGAGGGGTGATCTTATAAAAACATTTAAAATAATGAAAGGGATAGACAAGATAGAGGCAAAGAGGTTGTTTCCACTGGTCGGGGAGACTAGAACTAGGGGGCACAGCCTCAAAATACGGGGGAGCCAATTTAAAACCGAGTTGAGAAGGAATTTCTTCTCCCAGAGGGTTGTGAATCTGTGGAATTCTCTGCCCAAGGAAGCAGTTGAGGCTAGCTCATTTAATGTATTCAAATCACAGGTAGATAGATTTTTAACCAATAAGGGAATTAAGGGTTATGGGGAGTGGGCGGACAAGTGGAGCTGAGTCCACGGCCAGATCAGCCATGATCTTGTTGAATGGCGGAGCAGGCTCGAGGGGCTAGATGGCCTACTCCTGTTCCTAATTCTTGTGTTCTTATGTTCTTATGTTCTTATGTTCAATCCCATCAATTTCCCCAACACAATTTCCCGACTAATAAGGATTTCCCTCAGTTCCTCCTTCTTACTAGACCCTCCGACCCCTTTTATATCCGGAAGGTTGCTTGTGTCCTCCTTAGTGAATACCGAACTAAAGTACTTGTTCAATTGATCTGCCATTTCTTTGTTCCCTGTTATGACTTCCCCTGATTCTGACTGCAGGGGACCTACGTTTGTCTTTACTTACCTTTTTCTCCTTATATTTCTATAGAAGCTTTTGCAGTCCATCTTAATGTTCCCTGCAAGCTTCCTCTCGTACTCTATTTTCCCTGCCCTAATCAAACCTTTTGTCCTCCTCTGCTGAGTTCTAAATTTCTCCCAGTCCCTGGGTTCGCTGCTATTTCTGGCCAATTTGTATGCCACTTCCTTGGCTTTAATATTATCCCTGATTTCCCTTGATAGCCACGGTTGAGCCACCTTCCCTTTTTTATTTTTATGCCAGACAGGGTTGTACAATTGTTGTAGTTCATCCATGCGGTCTCTAAATGTCTGCCATTGCCCATCCACTGTCAACCCCTTAAGTATCATTCGCCAATCTATCCTAGCCAATTCACGTCTCATACCTTCAAAGTTACCCTTCTTTAAGTTCTGGACCATGATCTCTGAATTAACTGTTTCATTCTCCATCCTAATGTAGAATTCCACCATATTATGGTCACTCTTCCTCAAGGGGCCTCGCACAACGAGATTGCTAATTAATCCTCTCTCATTACACAACAACCAGTCTAAGATGGCCTCCCCCCGAGTTGGTTCCTCGACATATTGGTCTAGAAAACCATCCCTTATGCACTCCAGGAAATCCTCCACCACCGTATTGCTTCCAGTTTGGTTAGCCCAATCTATATGCATATTAAAGTCACCCATGATAACTGCTGCACCTTTATTGCATGCACCCCTAATTTCCTGTTTGATGCCCTCCCCAACATCACAACTACTATCATTGTTGTTGGAAGCCACTGAGCAGCACGCACATGGTGCTGCTCTGGTATAAAAGGCCAGCCATTTTGTGAGTCAAGCTCTATGGGCCGTAATAAAGCAGAAACAAGATTGTACCTTTTTCAGTTAAACAGTATTCAGTTTGTACCTTTATTGCATACATAGAAACATAGAAACATAGAAAATAGGTGCAGGAGCAGGCCATTCATCCCTTCGAGCCTGCACCGCCATTCATTATGATCATGGATGATCATTCAACCTCAGTACCCCACCCCAGCCTTCTCTCCATACCCGGTGATCCCTTTAGCAGTAAGGGCCACATCTAACTCCCGTGAATATGTCCAACGAACTGGACTCTCAACAACTTTCTGTGGCAGAGAATTCCACAGGTTCACAACTCTCTTGGTGAAAAAGTTTCTCCTCATCTCGGTCCTATAGGGTTATGTAAATTCCTTACTCTACAGTGTGAAACCACCTGAGGCACATTCTGGGGACAAGGTCACTCTGTGACCTTAACTCTTTATTCACAGGACTCCAAAGACGATGACCCTGCGTGGGACCTCCCTTTTTATACCTGTGTGATCAGGTAAGGAGTATCTCCCACAAGTTCACCACTTGTGGTCAAGGTGTGCAGCTAGGTTGAGTGTATACAGTACATGACATCACCTCCCTCCCCCAAAGTCTTATTTGGAATCATAGGTTTTGTCTTTCAGGTGGTCTACGTTCCCTCGTGGAGCGCCGCAGTTAGGGCTCTGGTTGTCGGACACTGATGTGAGTGTCTGTCACCTGCGGTGATTCCGGCCTGTCCGGGCTGACCGCAGGGACTGTGCATTCTTCTGATTGCTCTTGTTGCTCGTTCACTGGTGGTGTTGTAAGCTCCATCTCATGGTCTTCTTCAGGTTCCTCTGTGTCGATGCTGAACCTTTTTTTTTTACTTGGTCCAGATACTTACGGCATATCTGACCATTGTTGAGATTTACCACGATGACCCTATTCCCCTCTTTGTCAATTACAGTGCCCTCAAGCCATTTCGGCACCATTGCGTGATTGAGGACTAATACAGGATCATTTATTTCTATACATCTACCCCTCGCATTACGGTCATGGTACTCGTTTTGTGACTTGCGCTTGCCCTCAACTTTGTCGGTCAGGACTGGGTGAATGAGGGACAACCGAGTTTTGAGTGTCCGTTTCATTAGTAGCTCTGCAGGCGGGAACCCCATGAGCGAGTGCGGTAGGGATCTATAGGCCAGCAGGAGATGCGACAGGCGGCATTGTAGGGAGGGTCCTTGAATCCTGAGCATACCTTGCTTAATGATTTGGACAGCACGTTCCGCCTGGCCATTGGAGGCCAGCTTGAACGACGCAGTCCTGACGTGGTTGATGCCATTGCCCGACATAAACTCTCGGAATTCGTAGCTTGTAAAACATGGGCCATTATCACGAATCAGGGTGTCCGGCAAGTCATGGGTTACAAAGATCGCACGTCGGCTTTCCACTGTGGTGGATGACATGCATGAATTCAGAATGATGCACTCGATCCATTTCGAGTACGCATCTACCACAATAAGGAACATCTTTCCCATGAATGGTCCCACGTAGTCAACATGAATGCGTGACCATGGCCTGGTGGGCCAGGGCCACGGGCTGAGCGGGGCCTCCCTGGGGGCATTAGCCAGCTGGGCACACGTCGCGCACCTGCGAACACAGTGTTCCAGGTCTGAATCAATTCCAGGCCACCAAATGTGTGACCGGGCAATGGCTTTCATCAGCACAGTGCCTGGGTGCTCGCTGTGGAGTTCCCTGATGAATCCCTCCCTGCCCTTCTGGGGCATAACTACCCGGCTGCCCCATAGTAGGCAGTCGGCTTGGATGGAGAGCTCATCCATCCGTCTGTGGAACGGTCTGACCTCCTCAGGGCATGCTTCGTGTGCGGGCGCCCAATCCCTAGTCAGGACACATTTCTTAATCAGGGATAGGAGGGGATCTCTGTTTGTCCAGATTTTGATCTGGCGGGCTGTGATGGGGGAGCCTGCGCTGTCAAAGGCATCGACAGCCATGACCATCTCGTCGCTTTGCTCCGCTGCCCCCTCAGTGGTGGCTAGTGGAAGCCTGCTAAGCGAGTCAGTGCAATTTTCAGCGCCGGGCTGGTGCTGGATGGAGCAGTCATAAGCAGCCAGCGTGAGACCCCATCGCTGTATGCGAGCTGATGCGTTGGCATTGATAGCCTTGTTGTCTGACAACAGGGATGTTAATGGCTTGCGGTCTGTCTCTAATTCAAACTTCCTACCAAAGAGGTACTGATGCATTTTTTTTACACCATAGACACATGCAAGTGTTTCCTTCTCGACCATCCCATATCCCCGTTCTGTTTGAGAGAGTGACCTGGAAGCATAAGCCGCAGGTTGTAGTTGACCCTCAGCATTGCCCTGCTACAACACGCATGCAACCCCATAGGATGATGCATCACGTGTCAGAAACAATTTTTTACAGGGGTCATACAGGGTCAACAACTTGTTTGAACAAAGTAGGTTTCGCGCCCAATCAAAAGCCCGTTCCTGACAGTCCCCCAAAACCAATCGTAACCCTTACACAGGAGCACGTGTAGCAGCTCCAACAACGTGCTCAAGTTTGGCAGAAAGTTCCCGAAATAGTTCAACAGTCCCAGAATGAACGCAACTCCGATGTGTTGCAGGGCCTGGGTGCTCGTCGAATCGCCTCTGTTTTGGATTCGGTGGGCCAAATCCCATCTGCAGCAACCCTCCTGCCCAGAAACTCAATCTCAGGAGCTAAGAACACACATTTAGACTTCTTGAGTCGCAGGCCTACCCGGTCCAGTCGGCGTAGCACATCCTCCAGGTTGTGGAGGTGTCCCTCGGTGTCTCGACCCGTGATGAGGATGTCGTCCTGGAATACGATCGTTCCAGGAATGGATTTAAGCAGGCTTTCCATGTTTTGTTGAAAAATCACGGCTGCTGATTGAATGCCAAACAGGCACCTGTTATAAACAAACAGTCCCTTGTGCGTGGTGATGGTGGTCAGTAGTTTAGATTCGTTGGCCAGTTCCTGGGTCATATAGGCTGAAATGAGGTCCAACTTGGTGAACAGCTTGTCGCCTGCCAGTGTGGCGACGAAGTCCTCCGCTTTTGGGAGCGGGTATTGATCTTGTAGGGACACCCGATTGATGGTGGCCTTGTAGTCGCCACAGCTCCTGACAGCCATCCGCTTTTAGGAAGGGAACGATGGGGCTCACCCAGTCGCTGAATTCAACAGGCGAGATGATGCCCTCTCTCAACAGCCGGTCCAATTCGCTCTCGATCTTTTGCCGCATCACACACGGCACCGCTCTGGCTTTGTGCTGCACTGGCCTGGTGTCCGGGGTGATGTGTATCACTACTTTAGTGCCTTTGAAAGTCCCGACGCCAAGTTGGAATAGTGAATCAAATTGTTGTAGGACTTGTGAGCACGAACTTCGCTCCACAGATGACATTGCATGAACATTCCCCCATTTCCAGTTCATCTTAGCTAACCAGCTCCTCCCCAACAGTGTGGGACCATTGCCCGGGACAATCCAGAGCGGCAGCCGATTCACTAACCCATTGTGTGTGACAGCCAACACTGCACTGCCTAGCACCAGAGTGATTTCTTTAGTGTAATTCCATAATTGTGTCTCAATACTTGCTAATTTGGGTCTTCTGGCTTTAAGTGGCCATAGCTTCTCAAATTGCTGAACGCCCATGAGTGACTGGCTGGCCCCAGTGTCCAGCTCCATGCGTACAGGGATATCGTTTAATAAAACCCTCATCATTATTGGTGACGTTTTGGTGTATGAACTGTGAATATTCGCCACATGGACCCGCTGAACCTCGGCGTCCATCGATTTGCCCCAAAAGTCATCCTGCCTCAAAGAACCCTCTTTTGGTCCATCCGCCTCATATATTAGTCTGGTTACAGGCTTCCTGCACATTCGAGCTAAATGGCCATTGAGATTGCAGTTCCTGCAGACAAACTGTTGAAATCTGCAAGATCTAGCTGTGTGTTTTCCCCCACATCTCCAGCAAAAGTTTCCATTGTTGGGAACAAAGGGACTATGGCCAGGCATTCCGTGCTGATTGTCCCTTTGACTGCTCTTAAGTACCCTATTAGTGGATGTCAATGGCCCCACCCCAGGCCGCATTGTCCATTGTGATGGCGTGATTGTCCATTCAGCCTGCCATTGTCTCTGTTGAAGTCCTACTCTGGGATCTATTGCTGCCTGGGGAGTGTCGGACTGCCCCTGCCTGCCTGCGGGGCTCTGAGTCGCATTGATGATGTTGACTCCCTGATGCATCGCCACGTTAGAGGCAGAATTGCGGTGTATATTATTTTCGTCTCTTTCTCCCCGGCCATGAAAGTGTGAGCTATCAACGCCGCCGCTTCCAAGGTCAAATCCTTGTTCTCAATTAATTTTCGGAAAATTTCCGCATGACCGATGCCCTCGATAAAGAAGTCCCTCAGCATCTCCCCCCTGCAGGCGTCTGTGAACTTACAGGGGCTGGCCAAACGCTGGAGGTCCGCTACAAAGTCCCATATGCTCTGTCCTTCACAACGTCGGTGGGTGTAGAATCTGTGTCGGGCCATATGTATTATACTCGCCGGTTTGACGTGCTCCCCAATCAATTTGCTAAGTTCTTCAAAGGTTTTGTCCGCCGGCTTTTCGGGTGCTAGTAAGTCCTTCATGAGCGCGTAAGTCTTTGGTCCACAGCTGGTCAAAAGATGAGCCCTTCGCTTGTCGGCCGCTGCATCCCCCAGCCATTCTTTCATAACGAAACTTTGCTGAAGCCTCTCGACAAAATCATCCCAGTCTTCCCCAACACAGTTCCGTTCCTCTGTGCTACTGACGGCCATTCTCGTGGGTCGTGAATTCCCATTTCTCGTCGCCAAAGTAAAGTCATTACCCTACAGTATGAAACCACACGAGGCACGTTCTGGGGACAAGGTCACTCTGTGACCTTAACTCTTTATTCACAGGACTCCAAAGATAATGATCCTGTGTAGGACCTCCCTTTTTATACCTCTGTGATCAGGTAAGGAGTGTCTCCCACAAGTTCACCCCTTGTGGTCAAGGTGTGCATCTAGGTTGAGTGTATACAGTAATACAGTGGTGTTACATTGTGGTTACATACATGACGGTTTACCCCTTATCCTTAGACTGTGTCCCCTGGTTCTGGACTTCCCCAACATCGGGAACATTCTTCCTGCATCTAAACTGTCCAATCCAGTCAGAATTTTATACATTTCTATGAGATCCCCTCTCATTCTTCTAAATTCCAGTGAATATAAGCCTAGCCGATCCAGTCTTTCCTCATATGTCAGTCCTGCCATCCTGGGAATCATTCTGGTGAACCTTTGCTGCACTCCCTCAATAGCAAGCACGTCCTTCCTCAGATTAGGAGACCAAAACTGCACACAATACTCAAGGTATGGTCTCACCAAGGCCCTGTACAACTGTAGCAAGATCTCCCTGCTCCTATACTCATATCCCCTCGCTATGAAGGCCAGCATGCCAGTTGCTTTCTTTACTGCCTGCTGTACCTGCATGCCTACCTTCAATGACTGGTGTACCATGACACCCAGGTCTCATTGCACCTCCCCTTTTACTCATCTGTCACCATTCAGATAATAATCTGCCTTCCTGTTTTTGCACCAAAATGGATAACCTCACATTTATCCACATTATACTGCATCTGCCATGCATTTGCCCATTCAGCTAACCTGTCCAAGTTCCCCTGCAGCCTCTTAACATCCTCCTCGTAGCTTGCACTGCCACCCCGCTTAGTGTCATCTGCAAACTTGGAGATATTACATTCAATTCCTTTGTCTAAATCATTGATGTATATTGTAAATAGCTGAGGTCCCAGCAATGAACCCTGCGGCACCCGACTAGTCATTGCCTGCCATTCTGAAAAGGACCCGTTTATTCCTACTCTTTGCTTCCTGTCTGCCAACCATTTCTCTATCCACGTCAATACATTACCCCCAATACCACGTGCCTTAATTTTGCACACTAATCTCTTGTGTGGGACCTTGGCAAAAGCCTTTTGACATGCATAACATTTGGCGATGAGAATACAAGAACCTTTGTTTGCAAAATGAGCACGATTGGATTTTTGGAACAATTCGTGGAGGGAGAAGATTGGACAGACTTTATGAGCCGTTTGAACCAGTAGTTCGTGGCCAACAAAATGAAGGGGGTCGACGATGCAGATCGGCGCCGGGCTGTGTTCCTCACTGTGTGCGGTTCGAAGATCTACGGTCTGATAAAGAATATACTCATGCCAAGTGATCCAACAGTGAAAATGTAGGAGGAGTTGTGTACATTGGTACGGGAGCACCTCAAGCCAGACGACGTCATCATCATCTTGAGATACAGGTTTTATACACACGTTCGATCGGAGGACCAGAGTGTGGCGGAATTCATTGCCGACCTGAAATGTCTAGCGGGATCGTGCACGTTCGGGACAGTGTTGGCAGACATGCTGCGGGACGTCTTTGTTATCGGTATCAACCACGGGATGATCCTGCGCAAACTTTTGGCGGTGGAGGAGTTGGATTTAAAAAGGGCCATCCAGATCGCTCAATCATGTATGACGACGGACAGGAGTTTAAAGCAAATATCGGTGAAGAACCGAACATCAGCAAGTATTAATTCGGCATTCGGCAGAGCGGCACATGGCAGGGCCTATCCGACTGTGTTCGCGAATGATTCGGCGTTCGGCAGCGTGACACATGGCAGAGCCTATCCAGCTGTGTTCGCGAATGATTCGGCGTTCGGCAGAGCAGCACATGGCAAGGCCTATCCGGCTACATTCGCGGAACCTGTGGCTGCCCAAAGTCCGCCAGCGGGAATGTATCCGACTTCTCTGTGTTGGCATTGTGGGGGAAATCATTGGCGCCAACAGCGTCGATTTAAGCAATATAGTTGCAAAGACTGTCTGAGAGTAGGGCATCTCCAGCGCGAGTCTCCGCAGATGAGCAAGCGAGCTGCGACATATCACGTTGAGGCTGAGAGTCAGACTAGCGCGGATCCGGATATGCAATCCGAGATGTCAGAGGAGGAAGCATATGGACTGTACTCTTTCATAACCAAGAGTAAACCAATTTTGATTAATGCAAAGTTTAACGGGATACCGGTATCGATGGAACTGGACACAGGGGCGAGTCAATCGATCATGAACGAGAGGGCATTTAATAAGCTGTGGGATACTAAGACTGTGAGGCCCAGGCTGAGCCCTGTTAACGCAAGCGGCGCACATACACCAAAGAACTGATAAAGGTGATTGACAGTGCACAAATTAATGTGACATATAATGTTGCGGTTCACGAGTTACTGCTGTGGATTGATCCAGGCAATGGCCCAACGCTGCTCGGCAGGAGCTGATTGGAGAAAATCAGATGTGACTGGAACGATATAAAGGCTTTATCATAAGAGGAAGATACATGTGCCCAAATATTAAGCAAGTTCCCCTAGCTGTTTGAACCGGGTATCGGCAACTTCACGGGAGCCAAGGTGCAGATTCAAGTGGACTCAGATGCAAGACTCGTCCATCATAAAGCTCTGGCAGTGCTGTATATGCTGAGGGAGAATGTCGAAATTGAACTGGACAGACTCCAGCGTGAAGGGATCATATCACCAGTCGAATTTAATGAATGGGCCAGCCCCATTGTTCTTGTGCTGAAAAGTGATGGCACAGTCAGAATCTGTGGCGACTACAAGGCTACAAACAACAGGGTTTCGAAACAAGATCAGGAACCGTTACCGAAGGCTGATGACTTGTTTGCGACGCTAGCGGGAGCAAAGTCGTTTACAAAACCGGACTTGACGTCGGCCTATATGACTTGGTCGCGACGTCGAAGAGACTTATGTCCATTAACACACACACAGGATTGTTTATTTACCACAGGTGCCCGTTTGGAATTCGCTCGGCTGCAGCAATATTCCAGAGGAATATGGAAAGTCTATTGAAGTCCGATCCCAGAACCTTCGTGTTCCAAGATGACATCCTGATCACCGGTCATGACTCCAAGGAACATCTGAACAACCTGGAAGAGGTTCTACTGCATTTGGATAGAGTGGGACTCAGACTTAAACGCTCGAATTGCATCTATATGGCACAGGAGATCGAATTCCTCAGGAGGAAAATTGCTGCTGATGGCATCAGACCGACTGACGTGAAAACCAAAGCCATCAAGAATGCACACAAGCCGCAGAATGTGACGGAGCTGCGTTCGTTCCTGGATCTACTCAACTACTTTGGTAACTTCCAACCTAAATTGAGTATTTTACTTGAACCACTGCACATGCTATTGAAAAAAGGCAACAAATGGTTGTGGGGCGCATTGCAAGACAGAGCTTTCGAGAAAGCCACCAATCCACTTTGCTCGAACAAGCTGCTGGTACATTATGACCCATGTAAACGTTTAGTTTTGGCCTATGACGCACCGTCATATGGAATTGGTTGCATGTTACAACAAGCCAATGAGTCGGGGAAACTTCAACCTGTCATGTATGCATCCAAAAATTTGTCTAAAGAAGGAAAAGCCTATAATATGGTAGAAAAAGAAGCTTTAGCGTGTATGCATGGTGTGAAAAAGATGCGTCAATACCTGTTCGGTCTGAGGTTTAAATTAGAGAATGATCACAAGCCACTCATTTTGTTGTTTTCTGAGACAAAGGTATCAATAGCAACGCTTCATCCCGCATCCAAACGTGGGTGCTGACATTATCTGCCTATGATTATGTCATTCGCCACAGACCTGGCACAGAGAATTGTGCCGATGCTTTGAGCCGGTTGCCGTTGCCCACACCGGAGGTGGAAACGCCACAACTGGAAGATTTAATGTGAATCATGGATGCGTTTGAGAGTGAAGGTATCCCTGTCACGGCTCAACAAGTTAAGACCTGGACCAGCCAGGACCCGATATTATTGGTGGTAAAGGGTTGCATCCTCAAAGGGGATTGGTCTGCCATACCTAAGCAAATGTGCGAGGAAGCCAAACCGTACATTCGTCGCAAGGACGAACTGTCTATTCAAGCAGATTACATATTGTGGGGCAATTGAGTTGTAATGCCCAAGAAAGGGAGAGAGAAGTGTCGTGTATCTTACATTATTATATATAACTGTATCCTAACATGCTATACATGACTATAATAAGATATGAGCTGTAACCACCAGCATACCTTACCACCAGGGGTGCACTTGCAAGAGACAGGTATATAAGGGCAGGTCTCAGGCAAGTACGGCATTCCAGAGCTGTGAAATAAAGGTGCAGGTCCAGAGTGACCTTGACTTCACTACATGCCTCGTGTGAATCTGTACTGAGGGGACAGGACTTTATAGTGGCGACAGGTTACGGGATTACAGAATCCACAGAATGGCGAACAACGGATCAGATGAAAAGTACAATGCGGGAGACAATTGGGAGGACTTTATAGAAAGGCTCCAGCAAAGCTTTGTAACCAAAGACTGGTTAGGTGACGATAAGGCAGACAAGAGAAGAGCCCATCTCTTGACCAGCTGTGGCTCGAAAACATACGCTTTAATGAAGGATCTGTTGGCATCCGAGAAACCAGCAAGCAAGTCGTTTGAAGAATTGAGCACACTGGTAAGAGACCACCTGAAGCCAGCGAGCAGCCTACACATGGCCAGACACAGGTTCTACAACTACAGACGCTGTGTGGGCCAGAGCATACCCGACTTCGTGGCGGAACTTCGGAGGTTGGCTAGTTTATGTGAGTTCTCCGATGAACTGAGGAGAGAAATGCTGAGAGACTTTTTCATTGAAGGAATAGGCCACGCAGGTATATTCCGAAAGCTCATAGAGACCAAGAACCTGACCTTAGAGGCAGCAGCACTGGTTGCACAGACATTCTTGGTAGGGGAAGAAGAAACGAGGTTGATTTACAATGCAGGTACGACAACTAACGAAATATTGGAACAAGAAGTTCACAGCACTAAACAAGCTGCTACCCCCACACACAGACAAAACCGGGAGAACAGGTTCTCGACAGCAGGCAGAAGCCATCAAGGGCCACAGGAAGGGTCGTTCACACCTCATCAACCCACAATGCGAGCAATCAACTACAAACTGAGAGAAGCTCAAGAGAGATCGGCCAGACGCAGCTCATTCTTTGGGAACTCTTTGAATAATGGAACAGGTCTGTGCTGGAGGTGTGGGGATGGGCACTCGTCAAGGGGATGTCGATTTCAGCAGGATGTTTGTAGAAATTGTGAATATACAGGGCATTTGACCCGCATGTGTAAAGAAATGGCAGCTCGGCTGGTATACGAATCAGATGGGTCGGAAAGCGGACCAGAAGATGGTGGGGACAGTACCCGGGACACCAGTGTACAGCAGGGCAACATGATCAATGGCCGCTGCTCCTACAACAGGATGCCTCCTATAATGATGAGGGTCCTACTCAACGGGATATCTGTCAACATGGAGCTGGATACGGGAGCAAGCCAATCTCTCATGGGCGCTCAACAATTTGAACAATTTGAACACATAAAAGAGACAGACCAAAACTCACAAGGGTCGACACCACACTAAGGACCTGTATAAAGAAATCATACCAGTCCTCGGCAGCGCCATGCTCTCTGTCACACACAAAGGGACAGTGAACCGACTTCCCCTGTGGATTGTCCCCGGAGACCCCCCAGCACCGCTGGGGAGAAGCTGGCTGGCAAAACTAAACTGGAAATGGGATGATGTCCATGCCATGTCATTAGAGGAACAGACCTCCTGCTCAACAGTTATAAAGTGATTTGAACATCTCTTTCAGCCAGGTGTGGGCACTTTCAAAGGGGCCAAAGTCAAAATCTACGTCACACAGGATGCTAGACCGGTCCATCACAAGGCCAGAGCTGTACCCTATGTGATGAGGGAAAAGATTGAACACGAACTAGACAGGCTTCTGTGGGAAGGCATTATATCACCTGTGGAATTTAGCGACTGGGCAAGTCCCATTTTCCCAGTCATGAAGCCTGATGGATTCGTACGAATCTGTGGGGATTATAAATCTACCATAAACAGAGTCTCCCTACAGGACCAGTACCCGCTGCCCAGAGCGAAGGACTTATTTGCCACATTGGCTGGAGGTAAACTTTTCTCAAAATTAGACCTCACATCTGCGTATATGATGCAAGAATTGACCGAGGAATCCAAACTACTCACCACCATCAACACACATCGAGGCCTTTTCGTGTACAATCGATGCCCATTCGGCATCAGGTCGGCAGCTGCCATATTCCAGCGCAACATGGAGAGTCTGCTCAAGTCCATCCCGGGGACGGTTGTATTTCAAGACGACATACTTATCATGGGCAGGGACACCGACTCCCATCTCCGTAATTTGGAGGAAGTACTAAAGCGGTTGGATCGGGTAGGCCTACGAGTCAAGAAATCCAAGTGCCTGTTTCTCGCACCCGAGGTTGAATTTTGGGCAGAAGGATTGCCGCTGATGGAATCCGCCCAACAGAGTCCAAAACAGAAGCAATTCGCCTGGCACCCAGGCCCCAGAATGTCTCAGAACTGCGCGCCTTTCTTGGGCTATTCAATTCCTTTCGGAACTTTATGCAGAACTTAAGCACGCTGCTAGAGCTTTTCCACGTGCTGCTCAGAAAGGGGTGCGATTGGTTTTGGGGGGATGCCCAGGAACGCGCCTTCAATAAGGCACGCAACCTTCTGTGTTCCAACAGTGTTTTGACTTTCTTTGACCCAGGTAAAAAGCTAGTTCTCACATGCGATGCGTCAGCGTATGGGGATGGGTGCGTTTTGCAACATGTCAATAGTGCGGGCAAATTACAACCCATAGCTTATGCCTCCAGGTCACTTTCGCGGGCAGAGCGCGGGTACGGAATGATAGAGAAGGAGGCGCTCGCTTGTGTGTATGGTGTCAAAAAGATGCACCAATACCTTTTCGGGGCCAAGTTCGCATTAGAAACCGACCACAAGCCCCTCACGTCCCTCCTATCCGAGAGCAAGGCAATAAACGCCAATGCCTCGGCGCGAATTCAACGGTGGGCACTCATGCTGGCGTCCTACGACTATACCATAAGGCACAGACCAGGCACAGACAACTGTGCCGACGCGCTCAGCAGGCTACCCCTGGCGACCACGGAAGGGTCTGACGAACAGGACTGAGATAGTCATGGCAATCAAAGCCTTTGAGTCCACAGGTTCGCCCATGACGGCTCGCCAAATCAGAGCCTGGATGGCCAGCGACCCCACGTTATCCTTAGTAAAAAGATGTGTCCTAACTGGTGACTGGGCAGAGGCTCGCGATGCCTGCCCTGAGGAATTAAAACCCTTTCACAGGCGCATGCATGAGCTATCACTACAAGCAGACTGCCTGATGTGGGGCAGCCGAGTAGTCATGCCTCTGCGAGGCAGAGAGGTATTTGTCCGGGAGCTCCACCGCGAGCACCCGGGGATCGTTCTCATGAAGGCCATAGCCAGATCCCATGTCTGGTGGCCTGGTATTGATGCGGACCTGGAGCTCTGCATCCGAAGGTGCACCATTTGTGCCCAACTCAGCAATGCCCCCAGGGAGGCTCCACTGAGCCCCTGGCACTGGCCTACCAAACTGTGGTTGCAGGTACACGAAACTATGCGGGCCCATTCATGGGCAAAATGTTCCTCGTAGTTGTAGATGCATTTTCAAAGTGGATCGAATGCACCATTTTAAACTCGAGCACAACCTCCACCACTGTGGAGAGCCTTGCAACCATGTTTGCAACGCACGGAATCCCTGACATATTGGTCAGTGACAATGGTCCGTGCTTCACCAGCGCAGAATTCCAAGACTTTATAATTGACCACGGCATAAATCACTTCAAGACGGCACCGTTCAAGCTGGCCTCCAACGGCCAGTTGGAGAGAGCAGTGCAAATCATTAAACAAGGCATGCTTAAAATCCAAGGTCCCACGCTGCAGGGTCACCTGTCGCGACTGCTGCTGGCATACAGATCTCGTCCGCACTTATTCACTGGGATCCTCCCCGCGCAACTGTTGATGAAAAGGACTTTAAAAACAAGGCTCTCATTAATCCTCCCAGACATGCACAAAATCATTGAGGCAAAGCGCCGTAAGCTGACTGAGTACCATGACAGAAATTCGAGGGGGAGATGGAATGAGATAGAGGACAAAGTGTTTGTACTAAACTATGGCAGGGGTCCCAAATGGCTTGCAGGGACAGTAACGGGCAAGGAAGGAAACAGGCTACTGGTAGTACAAATGGACAATGGCAAAACCTGCCGGAGGCATGTAGACCAAGTCAAAAGCAGATTTACCAACAACACTGCAGAACCAGAGGCAGACTACAATGTGGAACTCGCACCACACCTGGTGGACAGACAGAGGGAAAACCTGAGGAAAGGGCAATCCCAACAGACAGCCCAGGTGAGTCAACAACAATCACACCAATCGAAACAGACAGCCCAGGCGAGATACCAGCAACCACACCCAAAGAAAAACAGACACCAAGGCAAACAACTGAACCACAACTCAGACGCTCCACACGAGAGCGTAGACCACCTGAGAGACTGATCCTATAAAGACAATAAGACCTTGGGGGAGGGTGATGTCATGTATCTTACATTATTATATATAACTGTATCCTAACATGTTATACATGACTATAATAAGATATGACCTGTAACCACCAGCATACCTTACCACCAGGGGTGCACTTGCAAGAGACAGGTATATAAGGGCAGGTCTCAGGCAAGTGCAGCATTCCAGAGCTGTGAAATAAAGGTGCAGGTCCAGAGTGACCTTGACTTCACTACATGCCTCGTGTGAATCTGTACTGAGGGGACAGGATTTCACAAGAAGTGTGTGCATGAGTTACACAGCACACATCCTGGTATAGTGATGATGAAGGCCATCAGCAGGTCCCACGTATGGTGGCCAGGAATTGATTCTGAGCTGGAAGCATGCGTGCATCAGTGCAACACCTGCATGCAGCTCAGCAAAGCACCAGCGGAATCGCCGCTGAGCCTGTGGTCATGGCCATTCAAACCTTGGTTCAGGATCCATGTAGATTTTGCAGGTCCCTTCCTAGGAAAGATGTTTTTAGTTGTGGTGGATGCTTATTCGAAGTGGATAGAATGCATAATCATGTCATCCAGTACGCCCACGCCAACCATAGAGAATCTCAATGTCATGTTCGCGACACATGGTCTGCCTGACATAGTGGTGAGTGACAATGGGTTGCGCTTCAGCAGTCAGAAGTTTCAGGAGTTTGTAAAACTTGACGGCATAAAACATGTAAGGTCAGCACTGTTCAATCCTGCATCCAACGGGCAAGCAGAATGTGCAGTACAAATTATCAAGCAAAGCATGAGGTGAGTAACTCAAGGGTCACTGCAGACCCGCTTGTCTTGCATACTGTTGAGTTACAGGACAAGACCCCACACACTCACAGGTGTCTTGCCTGCTGAACTCATGATGAAAAGAGGTCTTAATACTAATTTATCTCTTGTACACCCGGATTAAGTAATCATGTTGAATACAGAAGACAGAGTCAACAAGGATGTCACGATCACGCAACTGTGTCACGTGAGATTTCTATTAACGATCCTGTATATGTGTAGAATTATGGTCAGGGTCCCAAATGGATCGCTGGCACAGTCATGGCCAAGGATGGCAACAGAGTCTTTGTTATTAATCTCAAGAATGGGCAAACGTGCAGGAAACATATGGAGCAAAGCTGGGGCACACAGACGAGCCAGAGCAGTTGGACGAAGAAACCGTCGACGACCAACCAACCTACCAGCAGCCTTCAGTGAACTCAAGGGTCATCAGTGAACCTGGAATTTCCATCACGGACTTGTTCAATAAAAATGGACTTGCAATTCCTGACATGGCCACTGCCACCTCCAGCAAGTCAGCCATCCAGCCACCAGCCACAACAGACTTCGCACATTCACCAAAGGCCGGAATCGAACTGAGACGGTCAACCCGGGAGCGTAAAGCACCAGCCCGTCTCAACCTGTGAAAGACTGTGATAAGATTTCAGAGGAAAATATTGTCATGTATGTACATGCTGTTTGTAGCCACCAGATGGTGTCATTGTTGGAGGCCACCGAGCAGCACGCACATGGTGCTGCTCTGGTATAAAAGGCCAGCCGTTTTGTGAATCAGGCTCTTTGGACCATAATAAAGCAGAAACAAGGTTGCACCTTGTTCAGTTAAACTGTACTCAGTTTGTACCTTTATTGCATGCATAACAACACTTATTTAGAAGTTAATACTGTCACCTTGTGGTCTTTTTCTGGATACTGCTGCTGTTTTCAACTGAATTCTATTCTAGGAAGTTCCTGTCCAGAGAGAGTCCTGTATCACAAGGGACGGGTTGGTCAGAATGCCGCAGCTAATGCAAACTGAACTGCAGCTGTTAGCCCATCTGCATTTTTATCCACATACAATTGTATATTTTATTTAATGTCTATGCACCTCAGTTTAGGCTGTTGCCTGTCTGTCTAACAGTAAACTGGAAATTTAATTAAAATCTCCATTTGGTCTTTATCATAATAACTTGGTTCATCATTTGATACAGTAGAGTTACTAATGTTTGGCGGGGGTGGGGGGGGGGGGGTGGGAGGGGGCGTGGGCGGCGGGCTGGAGACAATTTAAGCCAATCTATTCACACGATTCAAAGACGTATCATTATAATCCAGAGACCTGATTCAGCAACTTCACCAACATAGCTCCTTAAGCCAGCTGTGGGCATTGTAGCTGCTGAAGGTACCCATGTGATGTACACTGATATGCATGAAATACCAGGGTTACCATCTCTATTAATTGAACTGCGCTATTCGATACTGTATGCTACACTCTATCCTGTATTGTTACATATCTCACATATCAATGGTGCCTATTGCACCGAATTGCTTTCATTGTAATTGAATGACCAACTATTTTTAAATAGCAAAGTAACTTTACAGTTTTTAAACACCACAACCGATAGAACCTAGTCAGTAAGATGTTCTTCCAGTTAAATACTAATGTGAAATATTCACCAGAAGAGATTAGGAGGTAAAAATTTGTGTTCACCAGCACAGTTGCCGGTGTCACCTCTGGAAGCGAGGCTGTGAAGCTCATGAGGAATGTGGGGAATGAAGAAGTATGAGAAATAAAGTGGCCATGCATTCAGAACTAGTAAAAATTAAAATCCAGTGAAACAATACAGTTTTCAGTTCCTTCTGACTTTTAGAAATTTTTAACAAATGTTGAAGCTGAATTCCCTTCTTCACCTCATCAAATGGGAAAACTGCCTCAGCACTAACACAGACAGCTCAGCAGCCAGGGAAGGGGCACGCAACACTCCAGCTTTGTGCAGGGGGTCAAATCTGCAAGAAAGACCCCCTAGCCACAAGGACCAGGAGGCCTTCCAGAAAGAAGGATGTGGGACCACATCACCTGTTATATATGTATACGATAGATATACTCTCTGTGTTGTCACTGTATAGTTGCATAAGATGGAGACTTGTCTACCGGAGGTACCGTCAACAAGGTTCACACTGTATACACTATGCTGGCACCACCAGAGGGTGCAACTGGTGGAGGCCCAGGGGTCACCTGTACACCACAGGTACCCAGGTATAAAAGGGAGTCTACCATGTGGTATCCTCACTCTGGAGTTATATTAAATGGACTAAGGTCACTACATTTCAAATACAATACTTTGCCTCGAGGAGTCATTATCAGAGCATCTAAGGTCATAACATCACCGAGGACGTCACTCCCAGCAGTGTTGCCCCCACCATCTGACTCCAGTGCGCAAAGAAGCTTCATGACCTCAGACGACTGGTCAAGGTCAGTGAATGCATCTTCAAAAGCCGTCTCCTACCAATTGCACCACTTGCTTCACACACTTCTTAATGAGTGACTTCCACCCCTAATCACTCACCTACCAACAATCCGCACCAATCATGAGACACATCTCCCATTCCTAGCCTCACCTTACACCCCCTTGGAGGAGACGGTGCAGGCCATTCTTGGCAGGGGCATGGCTGAGTCCTTGGCCAGCAGCGGGGCTGAAAATATACAAGATGCTGGTATCCTCATCCGTTATCCTCTTTCTGGCATCCACTTCACGATTTCCTGCCCTCCCCTCACCACAACTCCACCTTTGTACCTTCCTCATTTCACACACACAAGAAATGCAGTCTGCCCAGCCAGTGGGTGACCAAGAACAGGGAGAGGAGAGTGAAGAAGAACAAAAACAGAAGAAGATAAATTTGACACTCCCAGCCACCAACTCCTTGAGGTCAACCTGCAAGGCCATTTGCAGTGTCCCCCACTGAAAGTCAGCAGCCTTCCACCAGCCCTGCTGCAGCCACTGGGATAGTACTGCATGACAACAGTAGGATAGGCAAAGGCACAGACAAGACAGCTACGAAGAGAATGCATAAGGGAGATGAGTCAATTTCTTGATGGCATATTGAATGGATAGATGGGAGGTCGTCGAGTCTGCGAGTCGGTGAGTCGGGAGGGCGACGACTGAGTCGGGAGTTCGGCAAGTCAGGAGTTCGGTGAGTCAGGAGGCCCTGGGAGGTCGGCGAGTCGGGAGTTCGGAGGCCGGGAGTTCATAGGCCTCGGAGGCCACAGAGGTCAGGAGTTTGGATGTTGGGAGTTCGGAGGCCAAGAGGTTGGGAGTTCAGAGTTCGGAGGCCACAGAGGTCGGGAGTTCGGAGGCCAAGAGGTTGGGAGTTCAGAGTTCGGAGGCCACAGAGGTCGGTGAGTTCGGGAGGCCACAGAGGTCGGTGAGGTGAATTGGTAGATATCTCTCATTTCTCTATTTCTTTTTAAGTAGATTTTAAACTAGACAAGTCTAACTAGAGGGATAGCATTGCAGCTCAGTCCCGTGGAGTGCACATTCTGCAGCATGTGGGAAGTCTTGGTCACATCGCGCAGCCTAGACAACCATGTGTGCAGGAGGTGTCTCCAGCTTCAACTGCTCGAGCTCCGCAGTTCGGACCTTGAGCAGCGGGTGGAGTCAATAAGGTGCATCTGCGAGGCTGAGAGCTACGTGGATAACAAGTTTCAGGAGGTGGTCACCCCGCAGTTTAAAGGTGTGCAGGTAGAGGGGAAGTGGTTGACCACCAGACAAGTAAGTGTGCTCGGATTTATGAAAGGAAAATCATGTTTGACAAACCTACTAGAGTTTTTTGAGGATGTAACTGATAGAATAGATAAGGGAGAACCAGTGGATGTAGTGTATTTGGATTTTCAGAAGCCCTTTGATAAAGTGCCACATAAAAGGTTAGTGTGCAAAATTACAACACATAGGTATTGTATATGCAAGCACTCTCTAGTAATGACTCCACGAGGTAAGGTTGTAGTACTTGAACTGCAGTGACCTTAGTCCTTTATTGCAGCTCCTGGAGTGTGGACACCAAGAGATGAGCTCCCTTTTATACTTGGTTACCTGCAGTGTACAGGTGACCCTTAGGTCTCCAGCAGCAACACCCTCTGGTGTACAGGTATGGTGTGTACAGGGTGAAGGTACATTCAGTGTTAAGTACATATATTAACATGCATACATAAGAACACTCCCGCCTAAGCCTTTCCTAAGTCCTTATTGCCATGATATGGGGAGGTGATCAGTAGTGGGTTGTGGGAAGTTGTGCTGAGGGTTGTGCGGGTGCCAGGTATGATCCCTGTGCTCGTGGCTGCACTCATCCATTCCCCCCCCTCATACAAAGACCATATGGGTGTCACTGTTGGAGGATTCCGCAGTGGTGGAGCAAGTGCTATGGATAAGGTACATACATTGTAGAATGGGTAGGTGGTGGCGTTTAGTGGTGGGCAGGGACACAGGCTGGTCTGGGCTCTTGTCCTCCATTGGTGGTGGGAGTCTGGTCATCCCAGATTCCGCCGGGAAAGCTGGAGGGTACTGGCCTCTTGCTCCCAGTGCTGGCTAACCCCGTGTGGTGGCCAGGGGGGGTATGGCCAATCTGGGGCACATTGCCAGTGGTGGTGGCTGTGCTGCCCATTGACCGTTGTGCCTGCTGTGGCTATGCTCCCACTGAGTATGTGTGAGCCCTTCCTGGGGCATCACATTGGTCCCAAAAGCGCAAGCTACATGATCAGGTAGCCCGCTGGACCTGGATGTTTCCCATGGGGGGGTTCCTTTGGTATTAACATTATACATGTAGATCCCGGTATCATTTATCATTCTATCATTAGCATACATGACACAATGGCTCCGATCGCAACTAATCGACTCGACATTGTTATATCTCTTTACACTTTCACATTTTCACTTACAACACTTTCTTGTGTATCGGTATCTCTGTACAAGGTTACATTTATCACGTTAGCATTACTGGCATCACCGTTCAACAGTACAAACTTATTACTGACATCACTTTTAGAAGCATTCATTACATTTCTCCCATTAGCCTTGCCGGCATCACCATTTAACAGTACATTTGTATACCTGCATTTATTTACTACACTTTTATCTTTAATATCACTGGCATCGCTGTGCCTAGAGTGGAACTGTCCCTTTAATTGTTTTGGGTTGCCAATCTCCTTTAAGAGGGCCTTTCAATCTTTACCCCACTCCAGTTCGCTGCTCGGTAACACGTGTTGCTCCCTCAACGCTACCCCTCGAGGTCTGGTCGCGGCCATCTTGATTCCAGGTGCTTCGCCTCGTGGTGCGGGCGCCATCTTCTCTCTCTCCGCGAGGTAGGCTGCAGTGATCCTTTTCTCTCCAGGTTCTGCCACGGACGCCGGGAATCTACCTTCTGTGCTGATCTTCTTCCCCTGGAGACCTGCCACAGCTCGGAAGGTGAGGTCTGGTCGTTCAGGTTGGATCATCTCACGGCAGAGTTGTGCAGTCTGTGTCATCGCCACGCAGTGAGCTGGACAGTAGGATTTTCAGGTGCTGTGATGGATCCAAGTTTGGGGCCGCATGGGATGTCGATCGCCAGGGCCCGGAGGCTATCGTCGCTCCGACCGATTTGGACTTGTTTCATCCACCTTCTACCCAGCAGCATTGGACCATCAGCGGCACCAATCCACAAGGGGAGCTTGTACACTGCGCCGCCACGGCACACTTGAACGTCCATGCTGCCAATGACTGGGATGATGCGTTTTGTGTAGGTGAGCAGCTTTGCCTTGATTGGGGACATTTTTGGTCGTTCGGCGGGATTGTCCCACAGTTTCTCAAAGGCCGTCTGATTCATCAACGACTGGCTCGCCCCTGTGTCGATCTCCATCGAGACTGGAACTCCGTTGATTTCCACTTCCATTTTCCATGGGGCACTCTCGGTGGAGCAGGTATATATCCCGTACTCCTCTTCCAAGGGTTGAGCAGCTTCGTCTTCATCAGTGTCGGAGCCTGGGTGATCGGAAAACTCTTCAGCGACTCGGTGAGTAAAACTTTTTCTACACATTCGCTGAAGGTGACCTTTAGTGTTGCAGCCTTTGCAGGTATAGTCTTTGTATTAGCACTGGTGGGCCCTGTGGTTTCCTCCACAGCGCCAGCACGGGGTTAGCCGGTTGGCCCCATGTGGCGGACTCAGGCTTGTGGGACTCGGGACAGCATTCTTGTCTCTGAAAGTCGCCATTCTGTTCACTGTGCTCGGCGGGTTAGAGTCCTGGATGTGGGTCATCATCCATTTGGAGTTGCAGACCGAAATCATGAAGGCCTGGCTCACTTTGATTGACTTCTGCAGGGTGACCGTAGTGTCTGCAGAGAGCAGTTTATGGAGGAGGCCCTTGTGGCTGATTCTAATAACGAAGATGTCCCTTAGTGCTTCGGTGAGGTGGTCGCCAAAAACACACGGTGCAGCCAATCTTCTTAGATCTGCAGCACATTTAGCAATTTTTTGGCCTTCAGGCTGCCGGTGGGTGTAGAACCAGTGCCTGGCTGTGAGGATGCTTTCTTTAGGTTTAAGTTGTTCTTGTATCAAAGTTACGAGCTCTGCATAGGTCTTGGTTGTCATCTTCGCTGGGGCTAGCAGGTCCCTGACGAGGCCATGGATAGTGGGCCCATAACTGCTGAGCAGGATGGCTCTGCGTTTGTTCGCCAGTGAGGTTGATGAGTCCCCAGCCAGCTCGTTCACAATGAAAAAGTGTTCTATCCTTTCCACAAAGGCATCCCAATCTTCCCCATCAGCGAGTTGTTGGAAGTTGCTTAGGTTAGACATGTTTGCCGTGGAAATTCGTAACCTCGTCACCAGTTGTTGTATATGCAAGCACTAACTAATAATGACTCCACGAGATAAGGTTGTTGTACTTGAACTGTCGTGACCTTAGTCCTTTATTGCAGCTCATAGGATGAGGACACCAAGAGGTGAGCTCCCTTTTATACTGGGTTACCTGCAGTGTACAAGTGACCCTTAGGTCTCCAGCAGCAGCACCCTCCGGTGTACAGGTATGGCGTGTACAGAGTGAAGGTACATTCAGCGGTCTAGTGTTACAATACATATATTAACCTGCATATATAACAACAGGATTGGCGGTAATATACTGGCATGAATTGAAAATTGGTTAACTGACAGGAAACAGAGTAGGAATAAACAGGTCTTTTTCGGGGTGGCGGGTAGTGACTGGTGTGGTACCACAGGGATCAGTGCTTGGGCTCCAGCTATTCACAATATATATAAATGATTTGGATGAGGGAACCAACTAGATGTGATTGTGAGTTGTGAGGAGGATGCAAAGACGCTGCAAGGCGATTTAGATAGGTTGAGTGAGTAGGCAAACTCATGGCAGATGCAGAATAATAAGGATAAATGTGAATTAATCCACTTTGGTCGGAAAAACATCAGGACAAAATATTTTTTAAATGGTGATAGCTGGGAAATGTCGATGTACAAAGGACCTGGGTGTCATTGTACACCAGTCATTGAAAGCAAACATGCAGGTGCAGCAAGCAGTTAGGAAGGCAAATGGTATGTTGGCCTTCATTGTAAGAGGATTTGAGTTCAGGAGTAAGGATATCTTACTACAGTTATACAGGGCCTTGGTGAGACCACACCTGGAGTACTGTGTGCAGTTTTGGTCTCCTTACCTCAGAAAGGATATACTTGCCATAGAGGGAGTGCAGCAAAGGTTCACCAGACTGATTCCTGGGATGGCAGGACTGTCGTATGAGGAGAGATTGGGTCGACTAGGCATGTATTCACTAGAGTTCAGAAGAATGAGAGGGGATCTCATTGAAATGTATAAAATTCTGACGGGGCTGGACAGGCTGGATGCGGGGAGGATGTTTCCCCTAGCTGGGAAGTCTAGAACAAGTGGATATGAGGTAGGAAATTTAGGACTGAGATGAGGAGAAATGTTTTCACTCAGAGGATGGTGAACCTGTGGAATTCTCTACCACAGAAGGCTGCGGAGGCCAAGTCACTGAATATATTTAAGAAGGAGATAGATAGATTTCTAGACACATAAGGCATTAAGGGGTATGGGGAGAAAGCAGGACTATGCTGTTGAGCTAGAGGATCAGCCATGATCATATTGAATGGCCGTGCAGGCTCGAAGGGCCAAATGGCCTACTACTGCTCCTATTTTCTGTGTTTCCTCTTCCATGTCTTCCTCTTCCCTCTGCAAGCGGATGCTGTAAATGTGAAATGACAGCATAAAATGCTGGAAATACTCAACTGGTCAGGCAGCATATCGACCTGAGACTTGAGCTCTGTTTTTCTCGCCACGGATGTTGCGTGACCTGCTGAGTATTTGCAGCATGTTCTGTCTTCTCAAAGGCCTTCATTTACCATCTGAACCATTGCAATCATCCAGCAGCACTCCGTGCACACTTAAAAACATTTTCATATCTGTTGCAGCAAGCCACCACCAATAAAATAAAAAAAAACAAGTCCAAAACCTTACATCCAAACTTACCTGAATGATGTGTGTCCCCCCCTTTAAGAGGTGCAGACATTGCCACTGTCTGCCTGCTTGCACGCCAGGTTAACCTGTCGTACTTAGGCTGAATTCAGTGCTGTGCTCGAAGTTCGCATTGGTGGCGTGAAGTTGGCGTTGCATGTCAATTGATGTCACCATGCCACTACTTTGTTTCAGGGTGGTGCCAGTTACCCACGAAGGGGAAGAGGAATATGACGGCCGCCGTAGGACCCTATGCTATGGCGCTATGGAGCGGCGGTCAGTAGATTCATTTTTAGCCTCCTTTTCTTTCAAATACAGCTGACAGAGGGGAATTTGCACCATCCTATGAAATCACATGCATCAGCACACAACAAAACTGTCTCCATCCAGCTCAGAGATCCATGCAAATGATGGTAAACTACATTGCTTGATTTTTATTCTTGAGGAAATTGCTCCACATCAGGCTTCTTGCCATCATCACAGACAGTCCCTCGGAATCGAGGAAGACTTGCTTCCACTCCTGAAGTGAGTTCTTTGGTGGCTGAACAGTCCAATACGAGAGCCACAGGCTCTGTCACAGATGGGACAGTCTTTGAGGGAAGGGATAGGTGGGACTGGTTTGCCGCACGCTCCTTCTGCTGCCTGCGCTTGACTTCTGCACACTCTCGGCATTGAGACTCGAAGTGCTCAACGCCCTCCTGGATGCACTTTCTCCATTTAGGACAGTCTTTGGTCAGGGACTTCCAGGTGTTGGTGGTGATGTCGCACTTTATCAGGGAGTCTTTGAAGTTGTCCTTGTAATGTTTCCGCTGCTCACCTTTGGCTCGTTTGCCGTGAAGGAGTTCCGCATAGAGTACTTGCTTTGGGAGTCTCATGTCTGGCATGCGAACTATGTGGCCTGCCCAGCGAAGCTGATCGAGTGTGATCAGTGCTTCAATGTTGGGGATGTTAGCCTGGACGAGGACACTGATGTTGGTGTGCCTGTCCTCCCAGGGGATTTGCAGGATCTTGTGGAGACATCATTGGTGATATATCTCCAGCGACTTGAGATGTCTTCTGTACATCGTCCATGCCTCTGATCCATACAGGAGGGTGGGTATTACTACAGCCCTGTAGACCATGAGCTTGGTGGTAGATTTGAGGGCCTGGTCTTCAAACTCTCTTTTCCTCAGGCGGCCGAAGGCTGCACTGGCGCACTGGAGGCGGTGTTGAATCTCCACATCAATGTCTGCTTTTGTTGACAAGAGGCTCCCGAGATATGGGAAATGGTCCACTTTGTCGAGGGCCGCGCCGTGGATCTTGATGACTGGGGGGGCAGTGCTGTGCAGCAAGGACAGGCTGGTGGAGGACCTTTGTCTTACGGATGCTTAGCGTAAGGCCCATGCTTTCATATGCCTCAGTAAATACATTGACTATATCCTGGAGTTCAGCCTCAGAATGTGTGCCGACGTCATCTGTGTACTGTAGCTCAATGACAGTGGTTCGGGTGATCTTGGACCTGGCCTGGAGAAGGCGTAGGTTAAACAGCTTCCCACTGGTTCTGCAGTTTAGATCCACTCCTGTGGGGAGCTTGTTTACTGTAAGGTGGAGCATGGCAGTGAGGAAAATTGAGAAGAGGGTTGGAGCGGGGTTGCAGCTCCGTTTGACTCCAGTCCGGACGTGGATTGGGTCTGTAATGGATCCATTGGTAAGGATCACGGCCTGCATGTCGTTGTGGAGCAGGCGAAGGATGTTGACAAACCTTTGGGGGCATCCGAAACGGAGGAGGATGCTCCATAGACCCTCGCGGTTGACAGTGTCAAAGGCCTTTGTAAGGTCAAAGAAGGCCATGTATAAGGGCTGGCGCTGCTCCCTGCATTTTCCCTGCAGCTGTGGCGCTGCAAAGATCATGTCCGTTGTGCCCCATAGGGGACGAAATCCACACTGTGACTCCGGGAGGAGCTCCTCGGCCACATGGAGAAGACGGTTGAGGAGAACTCAAGCGACAATTTTCCCAGTGGCTGATAGCAGGGAGATTCCCCTGTAGTTGCCGCAGTTGGACTTGTCCCCTTTTTTAAAGATGGTGACGATCACTGCATCTCTGAGATCTTCCGGCATGCTCTCCTCCCTCCAGATGAGAGAGATGAGGTCATGTATCCGCGCCAACAGCGCCTCTCCGCCATACTTTAGCGCCTCAGCAGGGATTCTATCTGCTCCCGTAGCCTTATTGTTCTTGAGCGGTTTTATGGCTTTTCCTATCTTGTGCAACGTTGGGATCTCACTGAAGTGGTGGCGGGTCGCATGCTGTGCGATGGAGTCGAGAACACTCAAGTCAAAGGCAGAATCTTGATTGAGGAGATATTCCAAGTGCTCCTTCCAGCGGACCCTGACTGCCTCGGTGTCCTTGATGAGTGTTTCCCCGTTCTTGGCCAGGAGTGGGGTGGGCCTTGGGAGTTTGGACCGTAGGTAGCCTTGACTGCGAAGAAGAATCCTCGCATATTGTGGCTGTCGGCCAGTTGTTGTATCACCTGTGCTTTCTCCATCCACACCTGTTCTTTAGGTCCCAGATTATTTGTTGGACCTCAGCCTTGAGCTGTCTGTAACGTTGCTTTGCTGCTCCCGAGTTGGGTTGTTGCTTGAGGCTCAGAAATGCTCTGCGCTTGCGCTCTATTAGTTCTTGAATCTCCTGATCATTTTCATCAAACCAGTCCTGGTGTTTTCTGGTTGAATGCACTGTTGAATAATAACACGGGGGTTGAATAATAAAGTCATTGCACATTAGGAGTGCAGAATATGTGAAATATGATGGTCTATTGTAACTCAGCTTCATAGCTCAGTGCTATGTGCCAATTTGAACGACATAATCATATTCAGTTTTTAGCAATGTAATCATGAGGAGAATTTTTATGTTTTATTGCATTGTTCTCAGTCACAACACATAAATAGTTATTTTCCTCTCAGGTTCTCTTGGGCTATACACCATTCCCTGTTTCCGAGCAGGAATAACTTTAACACCTGATGCAAACTTGTTAACTTGTTTTTTTTATCTTGTTGCCTGCAGGTGACGGATGCAGGTACTGTACCTCCATCCAAATGGATAATTTAGTCAAACTTTCCACAACGTTTGGCAAAGCGGGCACTGCAGAATTTACTGATTCATTTCACAATGATTTTATTGTAAAAGGGTTGACGGTGAGTGCTTTCTAAGGGAGACATCATCATATTCGAATGAAACGTTCCATTTTTTGGGCCAGCAAACACCAGGTGACACTAATTCGATTCCACAGTCTAACTAGACAGGCCCCCGCACCTGGTAAATTGAGATATCAATTGTTGACACATAAAAGGTTGACATGAGCATTATTGGCCTTGAAGGGTGCATCTGTCAGTTGCAGCTAAGTTTCTGCTTTCCAGTTTGGGAAAGGGAGAAAAGGGACCAAAATTGTCATTACCAATGAACCTAGCTGCTGCGTTTTGCCAATCTAATGAACAAGCGAGGGATAGAAATGACATGCATTTTTTTGTTTAAAGTGTATAAATTAGGCATTCCTGCAGTGAAGTGGACCAGCTCATTATTATTGAAAAAGCAATATAATTCTTTGACCAATTTCCAGTAGCTCAATTTCAAAGTAAATATTCCTTAACATAATGTTTGTTTAGAAATTTATTTGAAGATATTTTAACAAAGATAGCCACTGTGGTTAAATTCCAGCCAGTGAAATTCCTCATCTTATTTACATGGAAACCCAAGGGAAATAGAATGCTGGGAAGAGTTCATGGGTAATATTGGCCAAGTCACAAGTGTTTGCTGTTCCGGTTTATTGCACAAGTTGTGGGAATCTTTCCAATTCAATAGTACAGGTAATATGACTTTGGTTTAATAGCCTATACGGGGATGACTTCAGGCATCAACTCAGTCTCCCCTAGTAGGATATAAACCCATAGGCCTAGAAATTTGTTTGTCTCCAAAATCAGGCACAGGGATTGTGATGCACTAGCAACCTGTGCCCGTACGGAGGACTGCAGGCAGTACACGAACTTTGTGCTGCCTGTTCATTTCCACAATTGTGGCTTTGAGCCCAGCACTGAAAGTGCTCCTGAGTGGCTGACCACGCAGCAGGGGGTCCAAGATTGTGGGAGGCTAGCACCAATTAAAGCTAGCCTGCACTACTTAAAGGCAGTCTGCACCTCTTAAAGGGGTGCTGCATTTTGCCTGCAGCAAATCATTGAACTAGCTGGGGAAGACAGTGGATAAGAACAAATGATGGCACAACAGGGAAGAGAGCATGCACCAAGGTTATCCAATGCAGCTCTGGAGGCCTTGGTGAAGGAGGTCAATAGCAGTGCCCTCAGGGGGAAATTTGCAGACCCAGAAGATATCCACGCTGTTGCACCGGAAGCTTTGGCCTGGATATCCAACTTACATATTGACATTTGATTTGCTTTGCTACTACTATACGAAAGAAAAAGAATAGCAGGAGAGAGGTCCTTTTTCCGTAGGGCCCAGAATGCCCTCCAGGCAATAGGGCAAAGTGCAGTGGGAGCAGATAGCCACTGTGGTGAATGTCAGCAGTGCAGCACCGAGGATGTGGACGCAGTGCAGGAAGAAGTTTAATGACCTCACACGAAGGATCAAGGTCAGTGAATTTATCTTCAAATGCCATATCCCACAAACTGCACCACTCACCTCACATACTGCTCAATGCACCACACCCTCATCACTCACCTACCAGCAATCTCTAACAATCACGATTCATACCTCACATAGATATGCTCCATCTCACTTTTATACATTTACCACTGCTGCAAGCATCACACCCACATCTCACAGCTTGTATGCACTTTCAGCTATTCAACCATGACAGTCACATTACCCAAACACATTGTGCCACACTCACTCACACACTTCCCTTTCTCTTGCAGGAAAAGGTGGCACACAACTGGCGCTAGTAGAGCCTGACCGGTGGGGGACAGGCACGCCTGCATCACCTCACCATGGAGGAGATGGTGCTGGCCATTCTTGGGATGAGCATGGCTGAGCACGTGGCCAGCGGCAGGGCTGAAACAAGCGAGCCCCAGATGGGCAGGGGAAACATTTCAAGGACACTCTCAAAGCTTCCTTGATAAAGTGCAACATCCTCACCGGAGTCCCTGGCCAAAGACCGCCCTAAGTGGAGGAAGAGCATCCGGGAGGGCGCTGAGCACCTCGAGTCTCATCGCCGAGAGCATGCAGAAAACAAGCGCAGGCAGCGGAAGGAACGTGCGGCAAACCAGACTCCCCGCCCACCCTTTCCTTCAATGACTGTCTGACCCACCTGTGAGAGAGACTATAATTCACGTATTGGACTGTACAGTCACTTGAGAACTCACTTTTGGAGTGGATTTCGCGAGACTGCCTATGATGAAAGAATACAAGATGCCGGTATCCTCATACTGTATCCTCCTTCTCACATCCCACTTCTCCCTCATCTCACAATCTTTTCTGATTTACAAGCTGTGCATAGTGTAAACATTTACCTCTCTGCTCCCCACCTCCCCTCACCACAATCCTGCCCTTGTGCCTTTCTCATTTTAGGGACCCAAGAAATCCACCCTGCCCGGTCAGTGGTTCAAGAAGAAGAGGAAGAGGAGACTGATGCTGAAGAAGAAACATTTTTACTCGGCCCAACAGTCACAGCCACCAGATACTGGCATTACGCAGAGTTTAGAGGGTGGCTTAGAGGTGGGATCTGCATGTCGTGAATCACTGGGCATGAATGGGCTGCAGCCAGGGCAGGGGGAGAGGGTAGCAAAGCTCTCCGGAGGGCGAGGTTTCACAGAAGTTCTGCTGCAGTTGACTCAGATGAGGACTTCGATGGGGTGACCTACAGATGAACGTTGATGGGTATGCACAACAAAATACTTGATGCATTGGCAGGCCTGCCAGAAACACTGAGTGCAAGGCCAAGGAGCATGGAGAAGTCTGGCACCAACTTTGCTCATGGCTTTGTGCAAAGCTGGAGCCCATGATTTCGAGCATGGAAGAGCTGAGCAGATCCATTAAGGAAGATGGTTGTGGTTGTTGGAAGTCAATCATCACAGCCCCGGGACATCACTGCAGGAGTTCCTCAGGGCAGTGTCCTAGGCCCAATCATCTTCAGCGGCTTCATCAATGACCTTCCCTCCATCATAAGGTCAGAAGTGGGGATGTTTGCTGATGATTGCACAGTATTCAGATCCATTCGCAACTCCTCAGAAAATGAAGCAATCCATGCCAGCATGCAACAAGACCGGGATGACATTCAGGCTTGGGCTGCTGCAGCAAATCACATTTGGGCCACACAAGTGCCAGGCAATGACTATCTCCAACAGAGAGTCTAACCACCTCCCCTTGATGTTCAATGGTATTAACATCATTGAATACCCAACCATCAACATTCTGGGGGTCAACATTGACCAGAAACTTAACTGGACCAGCCACATAAATACCGTAGCAACAAGAGCAGGTCAGAGGCTGGGTATTCTGCGGCAAGTGTCTCACCTCCTGACTCCCCAAAGCCTTTCCACCATCTACAAAGCACACGTTACGAGTGTAATGGAATATTCTTCATTGCCTGGATGAGTGCAGCTCCAACAGTACTCAAGAAGCTCGACACCATCTGGGACAAAGCAGCTCACTTGATTGGCACCCCATCCACCACCTTCAACATTCACTCCCTCCACCACTGGCGCGCCGTGGCTGCACTGTGTACCATCTACAAGATGCACTGCAGCAACTCACCAAGGCTTCTTTGGCAGCACCTCCCAAACCCGCGACCTCTACCACCTAGAAGGACAAGGGCAGCAGGTGCATGGAAGCACCATCACTGCAAGTTCCCCTCCAAGTTACACACCATCCTGACTTGGAAATAAATCGCCGTTCCTTCATTGTTGCTGGGTCAAAATCTTGGAACTCCCTCCCTAACAGCACTGTGGGAGTACCTTCAGCACTAGGAATGCAACGGTTCAAGAAGGCAGCTCACCACCACCTTCTCAAGGGCAATTAGGGATGGGCAATTCCAGCTCTGGCCACATCCCAGAATGAATTTAAAAAAATTATCACACTTGTGGACCCAACCATGATACAGCATCTGATTGCTCGTGTCTCAGTTTCCTTTGCAGGACAAGCACAAGCCACCCCACATCTGAGTGCTGCTGTGGAAGCTGAAACCTCTGACATGGAAGCTCAGACTGCTCTCATGCAGGCTCAGCTTGCTGCCTCACAAGCTCAGACTGCTGCCATCTTGGCTGTGTTTACCAGTGTGGAAGGGGGCTTGCAGGGTATCACAGCGGTCCAGCAATGTGTCCTGCTACAAATGGCTAGGATTGCTGAGGTCCGGCCTTGGGGGGAGGGGCTGTGGCTCCATGGAGCAAGAACCAGCCGTCCTCTCTCCAGGTGACAACATTCGTCCACTCACCACTACCACGCCACCAGTGCCGTTGCCTGTCAGTCAGCCATCCCAGAGCAGTTCGCGGTTATCTTCCAAGACCATCTGCAGTTTCCCACACTGAAAGTCAGCAGCCTTTCGCCAGCCATGCTGCAGCCAGTGGAATAGCACTTCAAAGGAGCACAGGCAAAAAAGCGCTGAAAACAGACATTATGGTGTGCATAAGGGTGAATAGTTCACTTTCTTATGTTACATTGGATAGATTACATTGGATTGGAATGTCGTTGTCTCCTCCTCCCCCTTGCCCTCCTCCTTCTCTTCCTCCTCCTACTCCCCCTCCTCCTCCTCCTCCTCCTCATCTTCCTCCTACTCCTCCTCCTCTTTCCCCTCCTCCCATCTTCCCCCTCCCCCTCTCCTCCTACTCCTCCCTCTTCTCCTCCTCCTCCTCCTTCCTTCCTCCCTCCTCGCCCCTCATCCTCCCCTTTTCCTCCTCCCACCTGCTCCTCCCTCCTCCTCCCCTCCTCCTCTCTCCTCCCTCTTCCTCCCCTCCTTCTCGCTCCACCTCTTCCTCCCCCTCATCCTCCCTCCACCTCATCCTAACCCTCCTCCTCCCCCTCCTACCCTCCTCCTCCACCACCTCCTCCTCCCCTCCTCCTCCCTCCCTTCACCTCCTCCCTGATTTTCCTCCCCCTCCTCCTCCCTATCCTCCCACCTGCTCCTCCCTCCTCTCTCCTCCTCCCCTCCTCCTCTCTCCTCCCTTTTCCTCCCCTCCTTCTCGCTCCACCTCTTCCTCTCCCTCCTCCTCCCTCCACCTCATCCTCCTCCTGCTCCCTCCCCTCATCCTCCCCCTCTCCCTCCCTTCTCCTCTTCTTCCTACATTCTCCCTCCCTCCTCCCCTCATGATGTTGTGGAGCCTGCAACAGATCACAATAAAACTTGAGTAGCATTCTGCCCCTTCCCTCTGGTCAGAGAGCAGCCAAAGAACTCCCCAGTCCTCTCAAATGCAGCAGTGGACGGTGAAAAAGAAAGACTTGGATTTATATAGCGCCTTTCATGACCACCAGACGTCTCAAAGCGCTTTACAGCCAATGGAGTACTTTTAGAGTGTGGTCACTTTTCTTATGTTGGAAATGCGGCAGCCAATTTTCACACAAGCAAGCTCCCAAAACAGCAATGTGATAATGATCACATAATCTGTTTTTGTTATGTTAATTGAGGAATAAATATTGGCCAGGACACCAGGGATAACTCCCCTGCTTTTCTTCAAAATAAAGCCGTGGGATCTTGTATGTCCACTTGAGAGAGCAGACGGGGTCTCGGTTTAACATCTCATCTGAAGACAGCACCTCCGACAGTGCAGCACTCCCTCAGTACTGCACTGGAGTGTCAACCTAGATTTTTGTGTTCAAGTCTCTGGAGTGGGAGTTGAACCGACAACCTTCTGACTAAAAGGTGAGTAAGCTACGCACTTTAAAAAAAAAATTATATTTATTGAACATTAAGAACATTTGCAACATCGTGATCATTCCATTGTATCATACAAATCCATTTCGCCCCTCTGCACAGCCATTCCTCCAACACAGATTAACATCAAAACCTGAAGTTTAAGTTGTCTCCTGTAACATATAATAATCTATTGTACTTTACAAATTGATCATAAAATACTATCTTTAAATTATTTTCTGAATGAAACATCCATCGAGCTTTATAATGATCTTTTAGTTTACATTTAAAATACTCTTTTATATTTATTCTCCTCCCCTTAAAGCACAATCACAAATCTAGCCAAACTGAACATTACATTAATTGCTGCTTCGCTAGCCTTAGGCAGACTCTCTTGCAATCCCCATCTCAAAATTGAGTCCCATGGGATTCCCATTCTTGCTCTTCAGTCCTCACCCAGCAAGAAAACCTCTCACAACTGTCGAACATAGTACTTAAAATCCTCTAACTGCGGACATAACACCAGCAAATGGGATAGAATCTCATCCCGCGTCCCACTGGGCATTTTGCCATCTCTACTTACCGAATCTTACATAAGGTTATCATGGTAAAAATCCGATTATGAGCCAATTTGAAATCCAGTTCAATCCACTCTGGACATTTAAAATTCGTCCACACTCCTTTCCAAATCCTGTTGAAGTCCATATTCTGCCAAAACTCCTGACCAGCAGGTGTCTTAAATCTCCATTCTCTAATTACCCCAGAGAAATCTCGAGTATTACAGTTGTCAACTTGGACCAACTCCTCCTCTTTCTCCAGCAGAAAGTTTGGAAAAACAGGACGCTTTGGAAATTTGTGTATTTATTTCATCCATCCAATCCTGTGGCATTGCCCTCACAATCTTCTCACACATGATCTCAACTCCTCTACCTCCTGATCCTCCTCCCAAACCATATCCCTCACTACCGCTTCCGGCAACCAACCTGGAATTACTTCATATAATACATCTTTCACATATATAATACCAGCTTTTATAAAAGCTTGATTAAATAATACCTCTCCTTCAATGTTGATCCACCTGTTCAAATATAAGGGCTGTTCTAAAAATTCCTCAGCGCCTTTGGGCATAAACTGCACACTTTAAAAAAAATTAGACCCAAGTGTCTACAATCCCCTTATAAAACCTTTCAAAATCAATTTCAAAAACATATTGTTGTATTCCAGAAAAATGCTCCCTGATCTATCCCACTTAATTAAAAAAAATGCTGGAAACAACTCTTCCAAAAACTTGTATTTGACTTCTGAAGAAATCTCTTCAGCCATTTAATTCTGAAGGATTTTTTCTTTAAATCAATATCTGGGAAATTGAGTCCTCCCTGATTTCGCTGTCCAATGATGGTATTGTAAGCAGTCAAGGCTGGTTTCCCTTCCCATAGAAACTGTCATGTATGTAACCACAATGTAACACCACTGTATTACTGTATACACTCAACCTAGATGCACACCTTGACCACGAGGGGTGAACTTGTGGGAGACACTCCTTACCTGATCACACGGGTATAAAAAGGGAGGACCTAGCAGGGTCATCGTCTTTGGAGTCCTGTGAATAAAGAGTTAAGGTCACAGAGTGACCTTGTCCCAAGAATGTGCCTTGTGTGGTTTCATGTTGCAGAGTAAGGACTTTACATTGACGACGAGAAATGGGAATTCATGACCCACGAGAATGGCCACCGGTAGCACAGAGGAACGGAACTGTGTTGGGGAAGACTGGGATGATTTTGTCGAGAGGCTTCAGCAAAGCTTCGTTATGAAAGAATGACTGGGGGTGCAGCGGCCGACAAGCGAAGAGCTCATCTTTTGACCAGCTGTGGACCAAAGACTTACGGGCTCATGAAGGACTGACTAGCACCCGAAAAGCCGGTGGACAAAACCTTTGAGGAACTTAGCAAATTGGTCGGGGAGCACCTCAAACCGGCGAGTAGCATACATATGGCCCGACACAGATTCTACACCCACCGACGTTGTGAAGGACAGAGCATACCGGATTTCGTAGCGGACCTCTGGCGTTTGGCCCGCCTTTGTAAGTTCACAGATGCCTGCAGGGGGGAGATGCTAAGGGACTTCTTTATCGAGGGAATCGGTCATGCGGGAATTTTCCGCAAATTAATTGAAACCGAGGATTTGACCTTGGAAGTGGCGGCGTTGATGGCTCAAACTTTCATGGTGGGGGAGGAAGAGACGAAAATAATATACGCGCGGAATTCCGCCTCTAACATGGCGATGGATCAGGGAGTCAACATCATCAATGCGACTCAGAGCCCCACAGGCAGGCAGGGGCAGTCCGACACTCCCCAGGCAGCTATAGACCTCAGAGTAGGACTTCAACAGAGACAATGGTAGGCTGAACGGACATTCACGCCATCACAGTGGACAAATCGGCCCAAGATGGGGCCATTGACACCCACTAATAGGGTACTTAAGAGCAGTCAAAGGGACAGTCAGCACAGAATGCCTGGCCATAGTCCCTTTGTTCCTAACAATGGAAACTTTAACTCATGCTGGAGGTGTGGGGGAAAACACTCAGCTAGATCTTGCAGATTTCAACAGTTTACCTGCAGGAACTGTAATCTCAGTGGCCACTTAGCTCAAATGTGCAGGAAGTCTGCAACCAGACTAATATATGAGGCGAATGGACCAGAAGAGTGTTCTTTGAGGCAGGATGACTTTTGGGGCAAATCGATGGATGCCGAGGTTCAGCGGGTCCATGTGGCGAATATTCAGAGTTCATACACCAGAACGCCACCAATGATGATGAGGGTTTTATTAAATGATATCCCTGTACGCATGGAGCTAGACACTGGGGCCAGCCAGTCACTCATGGGCGTTCAGCAATTTGAGAAGCGCTGGCCACTTAAAGTCAATAGACCCAAATTAGCACGTATTGAGACACAATTACGGACTTACACGAAAGAAATCATTCCGGTGCTAGGCAGTGCAATGTTGGCTGTCACACACAATGGGTTAGTGAATCGGCTGCCGCTCTGGATTGTCCCAGGCAATGGTCCCGCACTGTTGGGGAGGAGCTGGTTAGCCGAGATGAACTGGAAATGGGGGGATGTTCACGCAATGTCATCTGTGGAGCGAAGTTCGTGCTCACAAGTCATACAACAATTCGATTCACTATTCCAACCTGGTGTCGGGACTTTCAAAGGCATTAAAGTAATGATACACATCACCGCGGACGCCAGGCCAGTACAGCACAAAGCCAGCGTGGTGCCGTATATGATGCGGGAAAAGATCGAGAGCGAATTGGACCGGCTGTTGAGAGAGGGCATCATCTCACCTGTTGAATTCAGCGACTGGACGAGCCCCATCGTTCCCATCCTAAAAGTGGATGGCTCTGTCAGGATCTGTGGCGACTACAAGGCCACCCATCAATCAGGTGTCCCTATAAGATCAATACCTGCTCCCGAGAGCGGAGGACCTCTTCGCCACGCTGGCAGGTGGCAAGCTGTTCACCAAGTTGGACCTCACTTCAGCCTATATGACCCAGGAATTTGCCGACAAATCTAAACTACTGCCCACCATCACCACACACAAGGGACTGTTCGTTTATAACAGGTGCCCGTTTGGCATTCGATCAGCGGCCGCGATTTTACAACGAAACATGGAAAGCCTGCTTAAATCCATTTCTGGAACGATAGTATTCCAGGACGACATCCTCATCACGGCTCGAGACACCGAGGAACACCTCCACAACCTGGAGGAGGTGCTACGCCAACTGGACCGGGTAGGGCTGCGACTCAAGAAGTCTAAATGTGTGTTCTTAGCTCCTGAGGTTGAGTTTCTGGGCAGGAGGGTTGCTGCAGATGGGATTCGGCCCACCGAATCCAAAACAGAGGCGATTCGATGAGCACCCAGGCCCTGCAACACATCGGAGTTGCGTTCATTCCTGGGACTGTTGAACTATTTCGGGAACTTCCTGCCGAACTTGAGCACATTGTTGGAGCTGCTACATGTGCTCCTGTGTAAGGGTTGCGATTGGTTTTGGGGGGGCTGTCAGGATCGAGCTTTTGATCGGGCGCGAAACCTACTTTGTTCAAATACGTTGTTGACCCTGTATGACCCCTGTAAAAAATTGGTTCTGAAATGTGATGCATCGTCCTATGGGGTTGGGTGCGTGTTGCAGCAGGGCAATGCTGAGGGTCAACTACAACCTGTGGCTTATGCCTCCAGGCCGCTCTCTCAAGCAGAACGGGGATATGGGATGGCCGAGAAGGAAGCGCTTGCATGTGTTTATGGTGTAAAAACAATGCATCAGTACCTCTTTGGTAGGAAGTTTGAATTAGAGACGAACCGCAAGCCATTAACATCCCTGTTGTCAGACAGCAAGGCTATCAATGCCAACACATCAGCCCGCATACAGCAATGGGTTCTCTAAGCTGGCTGCTTATGACTACTCCATCCGGCACCAGCCCAGCACTGAAAATTGTGCTGACGCGCTCAGCAGGCTTCCACTGGCCACCACTGAGCGGGCAGCGGAGCAAAGCGACGAGATGGTCATGGCTGTCGATGCCTTTGACAGCGCAGGCTCCCCCATCACAGCCCGCCAGATCAAAATCTGGACAAACAGAGATCCCCTCCTATCCCTGATTAAGAAATGTGTACTGACTGGGGATTGGGCGCCCGCACATGGAGCATGCCCTGAGGAGGTCAGACCGTTCCACAGACGGATGGATGAGCTCTCCATCCAAGCCGACTGCCGGGTAGTTAAGCCCCAGAAGGGCAGGGAGGCATTCATCAGGGTACTCCACAGCGAGCACCCAGGCATCGTGCTGAAGAAGGCCATTGCCCGGTCACACATTTGGTGGCCTGGAATTGATTCAGACCTGGAACACTGTGTTCGCAGGTGCACGACGTGTGCCCAGCTGGGTAGTGCCCCCAGGGAGGCCCCCTGAGCCCGTGGCCCTGGCCCACCAGGCCATGGTCACGCATTCATGTTGACTACATGGGCCCGTTCATGGGTAAGATGTTTCTTATTTTGGTAGATGTGTACTCGAAATGGATCGAGTGCATCATTCTGAATTCATGCACGTCATCCACCACCGTGGAAAGCCTACGTGTGATCTTTGCAACCCATGGCTTGCCGGACATCTTGGTTAGTATTAATGGCCCATGTTTCACAAGCTACGAATTCCGAGAGTTTATGTCGTGTAATGGCATCAACCATGTCAGGACTGTGCCGTTCAAGCTGGTCTTCTGCTGATCTATAGATCCCGACCGCACTCGCTCACGGGGGTCCCGCCCGCAGAGCTACTAATGAAACGGACACTCAAAACTCGGTTGTCCCTCATTCACCCAGCCTGAGTGACATAGTTGAGGGCAAGCGCAAGTCACAAAATGAGTACCATGACCGTAATTCGACGGGGAGATGTATCGAAATGAATAATCCTGTATTCGTCCTCAATCACGCCGGGGGCCCAAATGGCTTGAGGGCACTGTAATTGACAAAAAGGGGAATAGGGTCATCGTGGTAAAACTCAACAATGGTCATATATGCCGAAAGCATCTGGACCAAGTAAAAAAAAAGTTCAGCATCAACACGGAGGAACCTGAAGAAGACCATGAGATAGAGCTCACAACACCGCCAGTGAACAAGCAACAAGAGCAATCAGAAGAATGCACAGTCCCTGAGGTCAGCCCGGACAGGCTGGAATCACCACAGGTGACAGACACTCACGTCAGTGTCCAACAACCAGAGCCCCAACTGCGGCGCTCCACGAGGAAGCGTAGACCACCTGAAAGACTAAACCTATGATCCAAATAAGACTTTGCGGGGGCAGGGGGGGGGTGATGTCATGTATGTAACCACAATGTAACACCACTGTATTACTGTATACACACAACCTAGATGCACACCTTGACCACTAGGGGTGAACTTGTGGGAGATACTCCTTACCTGATCACACAGGTATAAAAAGGGAGGTCCCACGCAGGGTCATCGTCTTTAGAGTCCTGTGAATAAAGAGTTAAGGTCACAGAGTGACCTTGTTCCTGGAATGTGCCTCATGTGGTTTCATGCTGTCGAGTAAGGACTTTACAGAAACTTTACACAAGCCTCTCGGATAGACTTTTCCGCCCACTCAGGAATATCCTCCACCGTCAATAAGTACCATAGTTTAGATAAAGGGGAGCTGACACCACTGTCGCTCTTCTGTGCACTTTCAACCACCTTCTTTCCCATCTTTCCAAAATCTTTTTAAATTTCATAATTTAGTTCCAAATTTAGTTGATCCACTTCATCCCTATCCTTCTTGCACCCATATGCACCCCAGAACTTCTAAAACCTCCACTACTATAAAAGGGCTTTCCTCCAAACATTCCCTCCTAATCCTTCCCACAACCAGGCATTGGGACTTATGATAATTTGCTCTGGCTCCTGAAACTTTACAATACTCTTCCACTAGTCCCATAGCTTTCCTCACTGACTCCCCATCTCTCAACATTAAGGTCATATCATCTGCATGTTGGTATATCACCGACACCTGCCCGGAACTGGGAACTGCAATCCCGACTCCACCTTGTTCCTTTCGCATCAGGCAACCTAATGATTCTGCTACCAATGTGTACAACAACGGGGATAAGAGACAACCCTGTCTCACTGATCTCTGTATTGGAAAATACTTGGATAAAAAACCATTACATTTAACACAGCTAAATGTGTTTGAATAAAAAAATCCTTATCCACTCAATGAAATTTTTCCCAAAACGAAATGCTTCCAAAACCATCAATAAAAACTCATGACAGATTCTATCAAAGGCTTTCTCTTGATCCATTTTTAGCATATAAGCTTCCTTCCATGAGTTCTATTGCATCTCGGATTGAGACCACAGAGAAGCGATGTCCCGGCCTATGACTCCATAGGACTGAGAGGGCAAAACTACTTGCGGCATCATCTCCTTCATACGATTTGCCATAAAACTCGCCAAAATCTTATAATCCACAATTAATAATGAGATGGGCCTCCAATTCTTCAGATCCCTTCTATCCCCTTTATTTTTATAAGCTAAGCTAATGATACCTATCCTCATGGATGGGGACAGGCTTCTCTCAGTTTTAATTTCCTTAAAAACCTCTAGGACCAATGGACTTAAAATCTCTAAAAATTCTTTATAAAATTCTGCACTTAGTCCATCGGACCCTGGGCTTTTCCCCCCTTCATTCCACTTATTGCTACTTTTATTTCCACTAATCATACTTCTTTGTCACACATACTTCTCTCATCCTCCTTTAAACCCACTTCAATAAAAGTACTAACCTTCTCCATTGCCAATTTGGAAATGTCTTCTTTTGTATATAACTCTTGAGAAAAGCTACAAGCTGCCACTATAATCTCCCCACTTTCATTAATGATCTTTTCCCCAACCTTCAACTCTCCAATTAATGATAACCTTTGCCGCAACTTCCCTTGCCCTAGAAAATATCTAGTGCATCTTTCTCCCTCCAATGCATCTTTATTTAGCCTTTGCGCGGAGAATGGCCCCCTTGCATTTTTCAGCTTGTAATAATTCCCACTCTTCCTTTAAAACCTTCCACTTAGTCTCTGCTCCTTTATCCCCTCCGTTAACTGCTTTACAGATATCTGTAAACCTTCTGTTTATATTCTCTTCTTGACTGACACCGGTTAGCTGTTGCTCTTTCTTTCCCATAACATACCGAAAAAACTTTTACCTCATATTTGAAATTGTCCCATCAAACTCTTTTTTCTTTCAAGAATAAAGGTTCCTTCCGCGCATTCTTTATTATATTTAAAATCCCTTCTTTAAAAGCAATTTCTTTCAGTTACTGATTGTTTAAAATCCACACTCCTGGACCGATCTTAACTCTGCTGTTCCTAATTTTAAGAACCACTTTTTCTAATAAATCTCCATCACCTCAGAACTTAACTCTTCCTGCATTAACACAAAATCTATTCGGCTCCTTTAGAACATCACTCACACAACCTCTTCTGGAGAACTCCCTTTTTATGAGATTCCGATCCCTCCATAATTCTCTCAAATTTAAACTTACCATCATTTTTACAATCATCTCTCTGGAGTTATTATCCTTGAAGGTCATCTGGGCTGAAATGCCCATCCGAGATAAAAATACAAGGGTTTTCCGCCTCTGCCACTTCTGTGAATAACCACCGAAAAAATCACGACGCTTGCAATGGTCATTCGGCGCATAGATATTAAAGAAATCACAATTCAATTCATCCATTTGTCCCTTTAGCTGTAAAAATCTCCCCTCAATATCCTTGTCCACCAATGCAATGTTCTCTTTTATGGACGAACTCACTAAAACAGCCACCCCTCTACGGTTATTATTTGTGCAATTTTCAAACACTTCTCCCTTCCAAACCTTCTGAACTCTTTCTGGGATATCCTCATCAAAAAAGGATTCTTGCAGACACAACAGGTCAATGCCTTTAAAATACTGCAACAACTGCTGCAATTTCTTCCCCCCCCGCCCCCCCCCCAGTCCATTCACATTAATCGTCCCAATGTAATGATTGCTCCTAATAAAAGAAGTGTGCCTGATAATCCCCCTATCATCATTAAATCTCTGGCCCTTCCCTCCTCTCATGCTCCTTCCCAACCTTTTGGGCAGCTGTTGCTTTCTCCTGCAGCCTCCGACTCTTTTTCACCTCCTGTTTGAACTTTCTCTGCAGTTTCAGCCTCTTCCTTACATTAAATTTAGGCCTCTTCTCCCTCCTTCTGCCCCTCACTAATCTTTCCCTTTCAACATGATGCCCCCCGAACCCCAATTCCATGTCTCCATCCTCCTCTGACTCCTCACTCTTGAGCTCTTCTGTACTCTCCCGTTCCTGTTCCCCGTCAGATACAGAATCTCCCTTAGATAGTCCTCCTGCAAACATGGTTTCTCCAACAGTGCCAATCCCTTCGGCTTCACTGCCACTGCTAACCGTTGCTCCCCGTTTCTTCTCTCTCTGGGACAATGGAGTGTCTCCACCCATCTTGCTCCCTTTTGGCGTCTTAGTCTTCCCGCTCCCATCCTGCTGCCCCTTTAAGGCTCCTGCCTCTTGCACCCTCCCCAAGATGTACAGCTCCCCATCTCTCTTTGGAGGACTTACACTTAGCCCGCACCCGCCTCTATTATGGCTTGACTCTGTCCCTGACCCGTGATGTCCTCCGCTGACTTTGTTCTTTTCCACCATACTTGCTGTGTTTTCCACCATCTCCATCCTGTTTTCTGCTCTGCAATGTTCTGCCTTTTCTTGCGCTGTTTTCTCATTCCGTTTGGCGGCTGTGTCCTCCGCCTGCTCTGCTCTTCTGGCCACTCCACTCACACCTTGTGCTCCTCCTCGCTCAAGGAGTTTCCTTCTATCTCACACTCACAGTGGATGAGGCCTTTGCGACAAACCACACAGCTCTCTGCTTTGCATTTCCGAGCGATGTGTCCAGACTTGCCACAGTTATCACAGTACAGGTCTGGACAGCTTCTTACTAAATGGTCGAATCCAAAACAGTAATAGCAAACCTTCACCTGTTTGTCATGCAGAACCTGGAATTACTGCACTCCTTCCATTGTCTCGAATTTCATGCTGTAGGGTAATGACTTCACCCCCTCTGGGAACCGCACTTTTACATAACGGGTTCCATCGGCTATCCGTGTTCCTGAATAGTATCTCCTCTTTATTACTGAGCAAAGTTTAATGTCCCATGACTCCAGCTTTTTTATCAGCACATCGTCCTCAACATCAGCGAGCAGGTTTAAGAATGAAACCACCACCTCTTGGGAACACAGCAAAGATACATCCAAGTACTTCTCACCAACCCTCAGGCTCAGTAAAAGTCTTTCCACCTCCTCTTGGCCACTGACCCTCACTTCGAATCCAACATTCGGCTTTGATCGGCAAGCAAAGCAACTTCCCTCACCGCAGTCTTCATGTACTGCCTGGATAATATCCTAAGCTCGCATCTCCTTATCCTGGCAGTGAACCACCACTGTGTTTTCTGATCCAAACCTCCTGGGGTCCCGGCCCAAATCTTTGGGCCTTTTATTCTCCCTTCTCACGACACTCTCTCCCCTGATTAAATTCACACTGGGAGCATTGTGCTCTGAGGGGCCTGGCACTCCAGACCCCTCAGCAGCCACCTGGCTGATGTTTATGGGCCAAAAAGGCCCTAAAATTTGAAAATAAAATAAAAACCCACCACCAACTTTTTACAAACACACTCCAAATCCTGCAGTAATCAGCAGCACCTGCTCACTCCTAGCCCCTACAACTGACAAATAACTGTGAATTGTGAAAGGTGAATTATGAGATGCTACAGATGTTGCCTGCTCAAGTCTAGAAGGATCCCAATGTGATGAAATTCAGGGCCACGATCACCTTCAGAGCCACTGGCAGCACTGTCCTTGCCCTGGTGTGAGTCTGCAGGTCTGGTTGCAAGAGGTGGCAGAGTTCTGTGAGCACCTATTCGTAAAGCGCAGACATCTCACATGGTCCTCCTGCCTCAGGTTAAGGTAAGACTGAGAATGAGAGGTGATCTTATTGAAACCTATAAGATAATAAGGGGGCTTAACAGTGTAGATGCAGAGAGGATGTTTCCCCTCGTGGGGGAATCTAGAATAAGGGGGCATAGTTTCAGAATAAGAGGGTGCCCATTTAAAACTGAGATGAGGAAGAATTTCATCTCTCAGAGGGTTGTGAATTTGTGGAATTCTCTACCCCAGAGAGGTGTGGAGGCTGGGTCATTGAATATATTTAAGGTGGAAATAGACAGATTTTTGAATGATAAGGGAGTCAAAGGTTATGGGAAGCGGGCAGGGAAGTGGAGCCAAGATCAAATCAGCTATGACCTTATTGAATGGCCGAGCAGGCTCGAGGGGCTAAATGATCTACTCCTGCTCCTACTTTTTATGTTCGAAGACAATTGCTCTCAGAAGACCCTAGGTTGATAATGCCTCCTTCTGAGAGTCCTTCTCCCTCTCCTGCTCCTCCTTCTTCGAGCAGCTTGTCCTCTTCTTCGCTGACGCTGCTCCATCTCCTTGACATGCTGCATTCTCCTCAAATTTCTCCTCATCTCAGTCCTAAATGGCCGACCCCTAATTCTGAGACTGTGACCCCCTAGTTCTAGACTCTCTAGCCAGGGGAAACAACTTTCCAGCATCTACCCTCTCAAGCCTTGTAAGAATTTTACATGTTTAAATGAGATCACCTCTCATTCTAAATTCTATGGAATATAGGCCTAGTCTCCTCAATCTCTCCTCATAGGACAATTCCCCCATCCCAGGAATCAGCCTGGTGAACCTTTGTTGCACTCCCTCTGAGACGAGTATATCCTTCCTTAGGTAAGGAGACCAAAACATACTCCAGGTGAGGTCCCACCAAGGCCCTATATAATTGCATGAGAGATAGAGCAGGGGCAGTGAAGTAGAGGACAAGCTGCTCAAAGAGAGAGGAGGAGGGGGGAAAAGGGCTCTCAGCAGGAGGCCCTACCCACCCAGGGTCTTTTGAGAGCAATTTTCTTACCTCAACCTGGCCGGGAGCAGTGTGTGAGGTGCCTGCACTTTACGAAGAAATATCGTTATCAGGGGATCCTTGCAACTGCTGAACAAAGGGCTTTAGTTCCAGCGTTGAGGACAAAAATGGCAGCGTTGGCGCCAAATCATCATTACATACTGATTGATGTCATAATCTGTCTACTCTACATACTTCTGGTGCACACTTCCAGCATCAATGCTAATGCCCTCACCAATTTGCCCCCCACCCCTCCGCCAGAAGTGTGCATGTGTGGCTGAGACTCATTGGTCCGAAATAATGGGCGCAACCCAATCAAATTTTTAGCTCACAGTCTTCTGACCTGGGGGGCATATTGCTTACCACTACCAGATTGAGCGTCCTCTCAGAGAAATTTGATGAATTCCCAATGTATTTCTCCATTATTTGGTTGTACTTCATACAATGTTTCAAGTTGAGTAATTTATGAGAGGAATAACAGCTGGTTAATTGTTATAGACAAGGCATTACACCGACTTACAATTGCTGCTTTTGCAGCCGAGCATTGCAAAGTTCTTCACAGTATATTATGACAAGACAATAAGGCCTTGATTATGTGAGTAGAAACCCCAACAAGGGTACAAAACAATTTAAAACAATTACTGTCAACTTAAAATTTACTGACTGTTTAATTTCATGCTGTTCATATTTATTGGTTAAGATTATCCAGCCTCAATACCCTTCTGTTATCTGTCATAAAAATTAAAGTTCTGAGTACTACACTCATTTAAGTATGTACTTTCAAGTTAATACTAGCAATTAGTCTGAATCGCTATGGGTCGGCCCACAAAATTAAACTCAAAAGATGCACAAAGCAACAAATGCAAAAACTTTGATAGGGTATTTGAACTTTTCGTATGAATTCAGTAGCTTGTTAAAAAATTTGTTCCGGGATGCGGGCATCGGTGGCAAGGCCAGCATTTATTGCCCATCCCTAATTGCCCTTGAGAAACATAGAAACATAGAAAATGGGTGCAGGAGTAGGCCATTCGGCCCTTCGAGCCTGCACCGCCATTCAATGAGTTCATGGCTGAACATGCAACTTCAGTACCCCATTCCTGCTTTCTCGCCATACCCCTTGATCCCCCTAGTAGTAAGGACTACATCTAATTCCTTTTTGAATATATTTAGTGAATTGGCCTCAACAACTTTCTGTGGTAGAGAATTCCCCAGGTTCACCACTCTCTGGGTGAAGAAGTTTCTCCTCATCTCGGTCCTAAATGGCTTACCTCTTATCCTGACACTGTGACCCCTGGTTCTGGACTTCCCCAACATTGGGAACATTCTTCCTGCATCTAACCTGCCTAAACCCATCAGAATTTTAAACGTTTCTATGAGATCCCCTCTCATTCTTCTGAACTCCAGTGAATACAAGCCCAATTGATCCAGTCTTTCTTGATATGTCAGTCCCGCTATCCCGGGAATCAGTCTGGTGAACCTTCGCTGTACTCCCTCAATAGCAAGAATGTCCTTCCTCAAGTTAGGAGACAAAAACTGTACACAATACTCCAGGTGTGGCCTCACCAAGGCCCTGTACAACTGTAGCAACACCTCCCTGCCCCTGTACTCAAATCCCCTCGCTATGAAGGCCAACATGCCATTTGCTTTCTTAAACGCCTGCTGTACCTGCATGCCAACCTTCAATGACTGATGTACCATGACACCGAGGTCTCGTTGCACCTCCCCTTTTCCTAATCTGTCACCATTCAGATAATAGTCTGTCTCTCTGTTTTTACCACCAAAGTGGATAACCTCACATTTATCCACATTATACTTCATCTGCCATGCATTTGCCCACTCATCTAACCTATCCAAGTCACTCTGCAGCCTCATAGCATCCTCCTCGCAGCTTACACAGCCACCCAACTTAGTGTCATCCGCAAATTTAATCCCCTCGTCTAAATCATGAATGTACAATGTAAACAGCTGGGGCCCCAGCACAGAACCTTGCGGTACCCCACTAGTCACTGCCTGCCATTCTGAAATGTACCCATTTACTCCTACTCTTTGCTTCCTGTCTGACAACCAGTTCTCAATCCATGTCAGCACACTACCCCCAATCCCATGTGCTTTAACTTTGCACATTAATCTCTTGTGTGGGACCTTGTCAAAAGTCTTCCAAAAGTCCAAATATACCACATCAACTGGTTCTCCCTTGTCCACTCTACTGGAAACATCCTCAAAAAATTCCAGAAGATTTGTCTAGCATGATTTCCCTTTCACAAATCCATGCTGACTTGGACCTATCATGTCACCTCTTTCAAAATGCGCTGGTATGACATCCTTAATAATTGATTCCATCATTTTACCCACGACTGATGTCAGGCTGACCGGTCTATAATTCCATGTTTTCTCTCTCCCTCCTTTTTTAAAAAGTGGGGTTACATTGGCTACCCTCCACTCCATAGGAACTGATCCAGAGTCAATGGAATGTTGGAAAATGACTGTCAATGCATCCGCTATTTCCAAGGCCACCTCCTTAAGTACTCTGGGATGCAGTCCATCAGGCCCTGGGGATTTATCGGCCTTCAATCCCATCAATTTCCCCAACATAATTTCCCGACTACTAAGGATTTCTCTCAGTTCCTCCTTCTTACTAGACCTTCTGACCCCTTTTATATCCGGAAGGTTGTTAGTGTCCTCCTTAGTGAATACCGAACCAAAGTACTTGTTCAATTGGTCTGCCATTTCTTTGTTCCCCGTCATGACTTCCCCTGATTCTGACTGCAGGGGACCTACATTTGTCTTTACTAACCTTTTTCTCTTTACATATCTATCGAAACTTTTGCAGTCTGTCTTAATGTTCTCTGCAAGCTTCCTCTCGTACTCTATTTTCCCTGCCCTAATCAAACCCTTTGCCCTCCTCTGCTGAGTTCTAAATTTCTCTCAGTCCCCAGGTTCACTGCTATTTCTGGCCAATTTGTATGCCACTTTCTTGGCTTTAATACTATCCCTGATTTCCATTGATAGCCACGGTTGAGCCACCTTCCCTTTTTTATTTTTACGCCAGACAGGGATGTACAATTGTTGTAGTTCATCCATGCAGTCTCTAAATGTCTGCCATTGCTCATCCACTGTCAACCCTTTAAGTATCATTCGCCAATCTATCCTAGCCAATTCACGCCTCATACCTTCAAAGTTACCCTTCTTTAAGTTCTGGACCATGGTCTCTGAATTAACTGTTTCATTCTCCATCCTAATGTAGAATTCCACCATATTATGGTCACTCTTCCCCAGGGGCCTCGCACAACGAGATTGCTAATTAATCCTCTCTCATTACACAACACCCAGTCTAAGATGGCTTCCCCCCTAGTTGGTTCCTCGACATATTGGTCTAGAAAACCATCCCTTATGCACTCCAGGAAATCCTCCTCCACCGTATTGCTTCCAGTTTGGTTAGCCCAATCTATATGCATATTAAAGTCACCCATGATAACTGCTGCACCTTTATTGCATGCACCCCTAATTTCCTGTTTGGTGCCCTCCCCAACATCACCACTTGGAGGTCTGTACACAACTCCCACTAACGTTTTTTGCCCTTTGGTGTTCTGCAGCTCTACCCATGTAGATTCCACATCATCCAAGCTAATGTCCTTCCTAGCTATTGCATTAATCTCCTCTTTAACCAGCAATGCTACCCCACCTCCTTTTCCTTTTATTCTATCCTTCCTGAATGTTGAATACCCATGGATGTTGAGTTCCTAGCCCTGATCATCCTGGAGCCACGTCTCCGTAATCCCAATCACATCATATCCGTTAACATCTATTCGCACAGTTAATTCATCCACCTTATTACGGATACTCCTTGCATTAAGACACAAAACCTTCAGGCTTGTTTTTTTACCACCCTTTGTCCTTTTAGAATTATGATGTAGTGTGGCCCTTTTTGTTTCTTGCCTTTGTTTATTCGGCCTTCCACTATTGCTTTTTACCTTTCTACCATTTGTTTCTGACTCCATATCACTTCGCCCTATCTCGCAACATAGGTTCCCATCCCCCTGCCATATTAGTTTAAAGGTGGTGATGAGCTGCCTTCTTGAACCACTACAGTCCTTGTGATGAAGGTACTCCCACAATGCAGTTGTGGAGGGAGTTGCAGGATTTTGATCCAGTGACGATGAATGAACGGTGATATATGTCCAAGTCAGGATGGTGTATAACTTGGAGGGGAACTTGCAGGTGATGGTGCTCCCATGAACCTGGTATCCTGGTGTTCTTGTCCTTCTAGGTGGTAGATGTTGCGGGTTTGGGAGGTACTGCTAAAGAAGCCTTGTTGAGTTGCTGCAGTACATCTTGTAGATGGTACACACTGCAGCCACGGTGCGCCGGTGGTGGAGGGAGTGAATGTTAAAGGTGGTGGATGGGGTGCCAATCAAGTGAGCTGCTTTTTCCTGGATGGTGTCGAGCTTCTTGAGTGTTGTTGGAGCTGCACTTATCCAGGCAAGTGGAGAGTACTCCATCACACTCCTGATTTGTTCCTTGTAGATGGTGGAAAGGCTTTGGGGAGTCAGGAGGTGAGATGCTCATTGCAGAATACCCAGCATCTGATCTGCTCTTATTGCCACAGTATTTATGCGGCTGGTCCAGTTAAGTTTCTGATCAATGGTGACCCCCAGGATGTTTAAGGTGGGGGATTTGACGATGGTAATATCTTTGAATATCAAGGGGAGGTGGTTAGGTTCTCGATTGTTGGAGATAGTCATTGCCTGGCACTTGTGTGACGCAAATGTTACTTGCCACTTATCAACCCAAGTCTGAATGTCGTCCAGGTCTTGTTGCATGTGGGCATGGGCTGCTCCATTTTCTGATGAGTGGCAAATGGAACTGAACATCAGAACATAAAAATGTAAGAAATAGGAGGAGGAGTAGGGGCATTTGGCTCCTCGAGCCTGCTCCACCATTTAATAAGATCATGGCTGATCTGATGGACTCAGCTCTATTTGCCTGCCTGCTCCCCATAACCCTTTATTCCCTTATTGCTCAAAAGTCTGTCTATCTCCGCCTTATATATATTCAATGACCCAGCCTCCACGGCTCTCTGGGGTAGATAATTCTATAGATTTCTTCTCTGAGAGAAGAAATTCCTCCTCACCTCAGTTTTGAATGGGCGACCCCTTATTCTGAAACTATGCCCCTTGTTCTAGATTCCCCTATGAATGGAAATATCCTCTCTGCATCTACCTTGTCGAGTCCCCTCATTATCTTATATGTTTCAATAAGATCACCTCTCATTCTTCTGAACTCCAAAGAGTATAGGCCCAAACTACTCAACCTATCTTCATATGTCAACCCCATCATCTCCGGAATCAACCTAGTGCACCATCTCTGAACTGCCTCCAATGCAAGTATATCTTTTCTTAAATAAGGGTGTGGCCTCACCAATACACTGTACAGTTGTAGCAGGACTTCTCTGCGTTTATACTCCATCCCCCTTGCAATAAAGGCCAACATTCCATTTGCCTTCCTGATTACTTGCTGTACCCGCATACTAACTTTTTGTGTTTCATGCAGGTCCCTCTTTACTGCAGCATTTTGTAATTTTTCTCAATTTAAATAATAATTTGCTTTCTTATTTTTTCTGCCCAAGTGGATAACCTCACCCTTTCCCACATTATACTCTGTCTGCCAAATGTTTGTCCACTCAGCCTGTCTATATACCTTTGCAGATTTTTTGTGTCCTCCTCACAATTTGCTTTCCCGCCCATCTTTGTATCGTCAGCAAACTTGGCTATATTACACTCGGTCTCTTCATCCAAGTCATTAAAATAGATTATAAATAGTTGAGACCCTAGCCCCAATCCCTGTGGCACCCCATTAGTTACTGTTTGCTAACCGGAAAATGACCCATTTATCCCGACTCTCTGTTTTCTGTTAATTAGCCAATCCTCTGTCCATGCTAATCCATCCAATCCTGTGAACTTTTATCTTGTGTAGTAACCTTTTATGTGGCACCTTCTCGAATGCCTTCTGGAAATCCAAATAGACCACATCCACTGGTTCCCCCTTATCCACCCTGCTTGTTACATCCTCAAAGAACTCCAGAAAATTTGCCAAACATGATTTCCCTTACATAAAACCATGCAGACTCTGCTTGATTGTATTATACTTTTCCAAATGCCCTGCTACTGATTCCTTAATAATAGACTCCAGCATTTTCCCAATGACAGAAGTTAGGCTAACTGGTCTATAGTTTCCTGGTTTCTGTCTGCCTTCTTTTTTAAATAAGGGCATTACATTTGCGATTTTATAATCCGCTGGGACCTCCCCAGAATCCAGGGAATTTTGGTAGATTACAACCAAGGCAGTCACTATCTCTGCAGCCACTTCTTTTAAGACCCTAGGATGCAAGCCAGCAGGTCCAGGGGACTTGTCTGCCTTTAGTCTCATTATTTTACCAAGTACTACTTCATTAGTGATAGTGATTGTATTAAGTTCCTCCCTACCTATAGCCCCTTGATTATCTATTATTGGGATGTTATTATCGTGAAGACTGATACAAAATATTTGTTCAAAGTCTCTGCCATTTTCCTGTTCCCCATTATTAATTCCCCAGTCTCATCCTCTAAGGGACCAACATTTACCTTAGCCACCCTTTTCCTTTTTATATACCTTTCGAAACTCTTACTATCTGTTTTTAGATTTCTTGCTAGTTTACTTTCATAATCTATATTCCCTCTCTTTATTTTTTTTGTCATTCTTTGCTGGTTTTAAAAAGTTTCGCAATCCTCTGGCCTCCCACTAATCTTGGTCATTGTTTTCAAGTTGATACCATCCTTTATTTCCTTAGTTAGTCACAGATGGTTATCCCTTCTCTTAAATTCTTTCCTTCTCATTGGGATATATTTTTGTTGCGAGTTATGGAATATCTCCTTAACTGTCCGCCACTGCTCACCAACTGTCTCACACTTTAATCTATTGTCCCGGTCCACTTTAGCCAACTCTGTCTTCATACCTTTGTAATCTCCTTTATTTAAGCTTGGGACACTGGTTTGAGATCTAACTTTCTCACCCTCCAACCGAATTTGAAACTCAACCATGCTATGATCACTCTTTCCTATAGGATCCTTTACTAGGAAATCATTTATTAATCCTCTCTCATTACACAGTACCAGATCTAAGATAACCTGCTCCCTGATTGGTTCTGCAATGTACTGTTCAAAGAAACTATAAAAACATAAGAACTTAAGAAATAGGAGCAGGAATAGGCCATACGGCCCCTCGAGCCTGTTCCGCCATTTGATACGATCTTGGCTGATCCGATCATGAACTCAGGTCCACTTTCCTGCCCGCTCCCCATAACCCCTTATTCCCTTATCAATTAAGAAACTGTCTATCTCTATCTTAAATTTATTCAATGTTCTTGCTTCCACAGCTCTCTGAGGCAGCGACTTCCATAGATCCACAACTCTCTGAGAATAAATTTCTCATCTCAGTTTTAAATGGGTGGCCCCTTATTCTAAGATTATGCCCTCTAGTTCTAGTCTCCCCTATCAGTGGAAACATCCTCTCTGCATCCACCTTGTTAAGCCCCCTCATAATCTTATATGTTTCGATAAGATCACCTTTCATTCTTCTGAATTCCAATGAGTGGAGACTCAACCTACTCAACCTTTCCTCATAAATCAACCCCCTCGTCTCCGGAATCAACCAGTGAACCTTTTCTGAGCTGCTTCTAAAGCAAGTATATCCTTTTGTAAACTATCCCGCATACACTCTATGAACTCTTCCTCAAGGCTACCTTGGCCAATTTGATTTGTCCAATCAAGATGAAGATTAAAATCGCCCATGATTATTGCCGTTCCTTTTTTACAAGCCTCAATTATTTCTTGATTTATCTGCCATTCAACAGTGTAGCTACTGTTAGGGGACCTATAGACTATGCCAACCAATGACTTTTCCCCTTTATTATTCCTTATCGACACCCAAACTGATTCAACATCTTGATCTTCTGAGCCAATATAATTTCTCACTAGCGCACCAATCTCATCCTTTATTAACAGAGCTACCCCACCTCCTTTTCCTTTCTGTCTATCCTTCCGAATTGTCAAATACCCCTCAATATTTAGTTCCCAGCCTTGGTTACCTTGCAACCACATCTCTGTAATGGCTATCAGATCATACCCATTGCATGTATTTGTGCCGTCAACTCATCTATTTTGTAACGAATACTGCGTGCATTCAGATAAAGAGCTTTTAAATTTGTTTTTTTTACCATTTTTCCCTGCTTTGATCCCACTTTCTGATACACTCTTATGTTCCCTTCCTGTCACGTTGTGGTTTTCATTTCCTCCAGTGCTACCCTGCCCTATTGTCTTTTCTTTGCTCTTTGACTTTTTTAATTCCCACTCACGTGAACCCTCTGCCCCACTAGTTAGCCCTATCTACAGCCCTAGTTATTTGATTTGCCAGGACAATAGTCCCAGCATGGTTCAAGTGGAGCCCGTCCCAATGGGACAGCTTCCTCTTACCCCAGTACTGGTGCCAGTGTCCCATGAACCAAAACCCATTTCTCCTACATCAGTCTTTGAGCCATGTGTTTAACTCTCTGATCTTATTAGCCTATGCAAATTTGCTCGTGGCTCAGGTAGTAATCCAGAGATTATTACTTTTGTGGTTCTGCTTTTTAATTTGGCCCCTAGCTGCTCATAATCCCTCAGCAGAACCTCTTTGTTTGTCCTACCTATGTCGTTGGTAATGATGTGGACCACGACAGCTGGATCTTTCCCCTACCACTCCAAGTTCCTCTCCAGCTCAGTGGAGATGTCCATAACCCTGGCAACACAGCCTTCACGACTCACGCTCTCGGCTGCAGAGAACCTTATCTATCCCCTTAATGATACTGTCCCCTGCCACTACAATGTTTCTTTTTACTCCCCCCATTTGAATGGCCCCCTGTACCATGGTACTGTGGTCAGTTTGCTCATCCTCCCAGCAGCCCCTGCTCTCGTCCATAGGGAGTAAGAGTCTCAAACCTGTTGGACAAGAGGAAGGGCTGTGGCTCTTCCATCACTACATCCTGGGTCCCCAAACCTTCCTCACTTGTAGTCACACCTTCCTATCCCTGACCACGGATCGAATTTGAATTAATTAATCTAATTGGTACGACTGCCTCCTGGAACGCAGGTTCCTCGAGTTGCAGACACTTGCTGCAGATGTGGTCGCGATGGACCTCAATGGTGTCCATCAGCTCCCACATGTTGCAGCAGTAACACATCGCCTGCCCTGCCATCACTGATGTATTTAATTAATTAGATTTAGTTTTTAATCCTGGCCCTTAATTTAAAGCGATGACCAAGAAAGGAAAGAGAAACTCACCAATCAATCCCTTCCCTGCTTTCCTGTGATGTCGAATGCAGTCGCCCTCTTTGCCTTTGTCGCTTTCTCTGAGCTGCTCGCGCTGCTCCCTGCAGTGGCTGGCTGCTCACACTTTTAACTGCCCGCTGCTCCTCTGGTGTTCCAACACAGGTCGGGGTGGGGGGGCGGTCGGCGCCGTTTGATTGACATTGTACAATCATCAGCAAACAACCCCACTTCTGACCTTATGATGGAGGCAAGGTCAGTGATGAAGCAGCTGAATATGGTTGGGCCAAGGACACTGCCCTGAGGAACTCCTGCAGCTTTACCCTGGAGCTGAGATGATTGACCGCCAACAACAACCATCTTCCTTTGTGCTCAGTATGACTCCAGCCTGTGGAGAGTTTTCCCCCTGATTCACAATGATTTCAATTTTACTAGGGCTTCTTGATGTCACACTCAGTCAAATGCTACCTGATGTCAAGGGTAGTCACTCTCACCTCACCTCTGAAATTCAGCTCTTTGGTCCATGTTTGAACCAAGGCCGTAATGAAGTCTGGAGCCGAGTGGTCCTGGCAGGACCCAAACTGCCTAAAATTGTGAACATTTGTGAAAGCTTGTTGAAAAATTCAATACAGATCGCTGTTCTGGAATAAAGTCAGCATATTGCCAAAACATTATAAAGATATTTATAGGCTCTGAATATTTCACACATATCTCAATAGTGCTTTAACTCCAGTGTTGTTTGACAGTATTTGTTTTTCATTTTTCTGAACAGTAGGTGAAAATTCTGCTGAAATTTCCTGACAGCCATTTATTTGTTTGTCAGTTCACATTGCCACTAAACATATAAACACACTCAGTTCAGGATGCCATGATTGCAATGGAGAAACTGTAACATCCCCTCCTTCATTATAAAATATCAGCCTGCTATTTATAGAATCAGAGTACAGCGGTGGCCAAACAGCCCATCGTGCCTGTGACGGCTCTTTGAAAGAGCTATCCAATTAGTATCACTCTCCTGCCCTTTCCTCGTAGTCAGGCAAAACTTTACCCATCAGGAATTTATCCAATTCCCTTTTTAAAATTATTGTTGAATCAACTTCCACCACCCTTTCAAGCAATATATTCCAGATCATAAATACTCGCTGCATAAAAAAATCTCTCCTTACCTCCCCCTGATTCTTTTGTCAATGATCTTAAATCTGTGTCCTTTGGTTACTGACACCCCTGCCAGTGGAAACAATTTCTAACTATCTGCTCTATCAAAACACCTCATAACTTTGAACAACTCTGTGAAATCTCCCTGTAATCTTCTCCATCCCAACTTTTCTTGTCACTCAACATAACTGAAGTCCCTTTTCCCTTGAAGTTGTAGTAAGTCTCTTTGGCCCCATTTCCAAGGCCTTGACATGCTTCCCAAAGTGCGGTGCCCAGATTTGGACACAATACACCAACTGAGGCATAACCAGTGATTTATAAAGGCTTAGCATAAGTTCCTTGCTTTTGTATTCTGTGCCTCTATTTATAAAGCCATGGATCCGTATGATTTTTTAACACCATGTCCTGCCACCTTCAAAGAATTGTGTACGTACACCCTCAGGTCACTCTGTTCCTGCACCCCCTTTAAATTGTACCCTTTACTTTATGTTGCATCTCCTCATTCTTCTGACCAAAATGAATTACTTCACACTTCTCTGCGTTAAATTGCATCTGTCATATGTCTATCTATTTCACTATTCTGTCTATATCCTCCTGAAGTCTGTTTCTATCCTCCTTGCCGTTTACTACATTTCCGAGTTTCTTCTCATCTGCAAACTTTGAAATTATGCCCTGTATATCCAAGTCTAGGTCAGAAATATTTATCAGGAAGAGCAGTGGTCCTAATACCGACCTCTGGGGATAACACTCTATACTTTCCTCCAGTCTGAAAACCAACCGTTTATGACTAATCTCTGCTGTCTGTCTCTTAGCCAATTTTATATCTACCACTGCCCCTTTAAGCCCACAAGAATCAATTTTGCTAACAAGTCTATTATGTGGTACTTCAACAAATGCCTTTTAAATATCCATATATACAATGTCAACTGCATTACCTTCATCAATCATCTCCATTACTTTATCAAAGAACTCAATCAAGTTAGAGAAATTCGCTTTGCCTTCAGCAAATCCATGCCAGTTGTCTTTTATTAACCTATATTTTTCCAAGTGACAATTAATTTCGCTTCGGATTACTGTCTCTAAAAGTTTCCTCACCACCGATGTTAGGTTGACTGGTCTGTAGTTACCAGGTTTATCCCTCCCCCTGTTTTTTAACAGGGGTGTAACATTTGCAATCCTCCAGTACTCTGGTATCGCTCCCATATCCAAGGAGAATTGGAAGATTATGGCCAGAGCCTGTGCTATCTCTATCTTTACTTCCCTCAGAAACCCATCCAAATTGGATGACTTTTCTACTTTGAGCACTGCCAACCGTTTAAGGGCTTCCCCATGACCTATTTTTATCCCATCCAATTTCTCTTCTACCTCCTCCTTTACTGTGACATTGGCAGCATCCTCTTCGTTAGTGAAGACAGATTCAAAGTACTCATTTAGTACCTCAGCCTCTGCCTCCACAAGAGGTTATAATTTTTGATCCCTATTTCGGCCCCACGCTTCCTTTAACTATTTATATATTTATAAAATACCTTTGGGTTCCCTTTCATGCTACCCACGAATCTATTCTCATATTCTCTTTGCCCTTCTTATTTCTTTTTCAATTTTCCTTTGTACTTTCTATATTCAGCTTGGTTACCTACTGTATTATGAACCTGACATTTATCATACGTCTCATTTTTCTTTTCTATTTTAATCTCTACGGGAGGTGGGGGAATTGCGTAGCATCCTGTTTGGGGCCGGTAACAGCCATAAGGCGGGATTTCCCACGGCAGGCATGGATCTCCCGCCATGTGACCTAAATTTGGGTTACTGCCCCCGAGAGTAAGTGGAGTGCAAAATAACGCACTCCATTTGCTCTGTGGCGCGCGAGAAGGGCGGAAGGGATCAGTGAGAGGCACAACGCTATGCGTTGGGATGTGTAGTGCTGCCGCGTAGATATGGCTCTCCCCTTCATTAAAGGGGAGGGCCAAGCTGCCGACTCTGCAGGTCCCTACCTGGAGCACCGGGGAATGGGGTGCCCTGCCATCAGCCGGGCACCAAGCAGAGCGCTGGGCTGCCAGATCGCTGCAAGGATCTAACATGCAGCAGGTCAATTTTCTTTTTCAAAGTGTCACCTCCCCTTTAAATTTCAACTTACGAGCAGCCGACAGCCCGGTACATGTTCCCTGAAGTTTTCGCTGGTATTGCTTCACATGGCGCTCCCGAAATCTCACTCTGGGGCAAAAAAGGGTCACTGCGCACGTTGATGATGTTGTCATCGCCAGCACAGTGGAGTGGGGCGCTACCAGTTACCGTTGCCGCTAAACTCCCGAGGAATTTCGCTGGAGTCGTTAGCAGCACTGCGCCCAGGCGAAAAGTTGTTTGGGCCCCGTTAGAGCCCCCGGGGGGCATTAATGGGAGGTGCAAATGTCCCAAATTTCTCCCCCTATATCTTTAGTCATCAAGAGAGCTCTAGCTTTGATTGCCCTTCCTTTCCACCTCATAAGAATATGTCTAGTCTGTACCTGAACTATCTTCTATTTGAAAGCCTCCCATTGCTCATTTACTGTTTCACCTGCCAACCTTTGTTTCCAATCCACCTAGACTAGATCCCCTTTCCACTCACTGACATTAGCCCTCATCCAGTTGAGTATTTTCATGTTTGTTTGTTCCTTGTCCTTTTCCATAACTACTCTAAACCTAATGTTATTATGATCACTGTTTCCCAAATGCTCCCCCACTGAAACATGCTCCACTTGCCCTTCTTCATTCCCAGAACCGTCCTCGTTGAGCTGGAAACATACTGATCAAGAAACTTTTCTTGTACACATTTCAGGAATTACCTCTCCCTCTTTGCCGTTAACACTGTTATTTTCCCAGTCTATATTAGCATAATGTGTGTTTCACAGCATATGGCATTGGAAGAGACACAGGATAAATAGGGGACTACTCTGATGATAGAGGGGTCTTTGTTTCTGATCAATCTAGGTTACCAGTGTGTTCACCTGAGGTTATTTCAACATTATATTTGGCTGTTCCTGGAATTGAAATTTAAAATTGTGGTGTGCACCACTGTAATCTGCACATAGATACTTGCAGTAAATGTACACATCACTCTGTGTAGCAATATGAATGTGTTTGCACTGAGCAGCTGATTATGCTCTCTGCTGATCCATAGCATTCCTATTTTGTTGTGATCATAACTGTGAAACCATGTTTTTATCATTATTAGACTGTACAAGCCACGTACTACCAGTTACTGTTTCCACCTGCGTTTCCACCGATCAAATGAAATTCAAGAAGGTCACTAGTGTTTTATATTTTGTAATCCCAAAAGCTTTGAAACCACTCAGCCAATCATTACATTTGGCAAATGGCCTCGAAAAGGAAAAATCTCATGAAATCTTAATGTTTATTATCTAATCAATATAGTGTGACATATAGAAATAGTAAGAATTTCTGTGGCCATGGTTAGATTGAAATCATTTGGTCATTGCACTAAATTTCATATCTGACTTCACATGACCATGTTCTCATTCCATGTCAAAGGTAAGCAAGCCCAAGATGGATTTCCAAATTATTATTTAAAACATACGAACAACAAATTTGACGGGCAAGAAGCGAGCAGCTGGCTCATTAAGCTGCCCACACTCACAATGACTGGAGCATCCTGACTAAACAAGCCCTCCCACCCTCCCCCTCTGCTCTTCCCCCTCCTTCCAGCCATGTTATCTGCTGGGAGAGGCAAAAAAACAGAGAAAAAAAACAATGACTAATAGGGAAAAAATACTCTGGAAAATTTGTCTTCAACCCCCTCAGGTGTTCGAAACCAGCCAAAAGATCACATGGAAAACAACAATATCAGTCTTTCAATCACAAGCACCAAATTTACTACATAACTTCCCAGCAGCAAAATCTCCTTTCCTTTCAAAACTAGGCGTGTTCCACCAAAAATCGAAAATGCACACAAGAGTTTGAAGTTACATGCAACAACTTTCACATTCTTCATTTGACTTGTCAAAGGTTTAATGTATCTTACGTTGTCTGAGCTCCCTTTGCATTGTATCAATGAGCTGGAGGTGGGCATTTCTATTCATGTTGCAAAATTTGAAGCTCAAACTAAGCTACACATCCAGAAGATTTGTAAAGGAGGTTGATAGCATTTGAAAGCAATGTGGATAAATGAAGAAGGTGGGCTACAGAATGACAAATAGATAAATGATAGCAAATGCACTTCAAATTAGGACAACATCCAAGAGGCAAAAATGCAACTTTGAATTACAATATGCAGATGTCACTTGTGTTTGTGCACACTCGGAGTTCGAACTTCAAACCATCGTTGACACCTTCACTGAAGCGTATGAGAGTCTGGGCCTTACATTAAACATCCGGAAGACAAAGGTTCTCGACCAACTTGCCCCCGCCACACAGCATTGCTCCCCGATTATCAAGATCCATGACGAGACATTAGACAATGTGGACCACTTCCCATACTTTAGGAGCCTACTATCAGCAAGGACAGACATCGATGACGAAGTCCAACACTGCCTCCAGTGCGCCAGTGCATCCTTCGGCCGCCTGAGGAAAAGAGTGTTCGAAGATCAGGATCTCAAACCCGGCACCAAGCTCATGGTCTACAGAGCAGTAGTGATACCTGCCCTCCTATATGCTTCAGAGACATGGACAATGTACAGTAGGCACCTCAAAGCACTGGAGAAGTACCACCAATGCTGTCTCCACAAAATCCTGCAAATTCATTGGTAGGATAGGCGCACCAACGTCAGCGTTCTCTTTCAGGCCAACATCCCCAGCATTGTGGCATTGACCACGCTCGATCAGCTTCGATAGGTGGGCCACATTGTCCGCATACCTGATACTAGTCTCCAGAAACAAGCACTCTAGTCTGAGCTACGTCACGGCAGGCGAGCTCCAGGAGGGCAGAGAAAACGTTTCAAAGACACCCTTAAAGCTTTCTTGAAAAAATTTAGCATCTCCACCGACTCTTGGGAATCCCTGGCCCAAGACCACTCAAAGTGGAGGAGAACATCTGAGAAGGCACTGAACACCTCGAGTCTCTTCACCGGGAGCACGCGGAAGCCAAGTACAAACAGCGGAAGGAATGTATGACAAATCAAGCACCCCACCCACCTGTCCCTCCAACCACCATCTGTCCCACCTGTGAGAGACTTTTGATCCCGCATTGGTCTCATCAGTCACCTCAGAACTCATTTTAATGTGGAAGCAATTCATCCTCGACTCTGGGGGACTGCCTAAGAAGAAGATCAATGAGCTGGAGGCGACGTTTCTATTCATGTTGTAAAATCTGAGGCTCAAACTAAGCTACATGTCCAGAAGATTTGTAAAGGAAGTTGATAGCATTTGAAAGCAATCTGGATAAATGAAGAATGTGGGCTACAGAATGACAAATAGATAAATGCTAGGAAATGCACTTCAAATTAGGACAGCATCCAAGAGATAAAAATGCAACTTTGAATGTTACGGTGTAAGATGAACTGCAAGATAGATAAATTACAACATTTTCAAAGTTAGACTGCTGGAGCATTGCAGTCGTGTCTATTTACAGATTTCACATTTCATTATCTATCTAAGGAGCTTAGGGAGGAATCCTTCATTGCGATAACTTCTAGATGCCTTCAGGTTGAATTGACACGTCGGGCAAAGGGTCATTGGGTGATGTCTCGATAGTCATCCTCACCTGCCTCTGTGGAGCAAATTGAAAGGTTTACCTTGCAATATGATGACTGAGCACACAATTTTGCAAAGTGCTTACAATAAACCTTGGATCTCAGTCCATGTCACCTACATGTTCTTAACATTACCTTTTCTCCCTCCACAGGAAAAAATGGTCCATAATTATAACCACAGAAATACAACTAGGGAGGAGAATGGTCCCCGATACCCAGAGTGCTCATGAAGAGAAAGCGCCGTGTATCAAGGGCAGACAGGAGACCCTGTGGGAGATGACAAGGTTTGATGTAACGTGGCAACAGATTGTTTCTAAAAGCAGAGTAATGCACTAGAGAAGCATCCCAGCCAGCCACTTCTCAACCTCATCTCACTCAGGGAGCATCTTGTAACACAACTAAATTCCAAGAGCGAGCAAGTAAGTTATCTGGCACAACGGGTGGACACAGTGTTAAGAAGTAGTTGTAAAACTTTTTGGAAAATATGTTGTTCTGCACAGTAAAACTGTTTGTGCACATAGAGTTCTGAGCTCATTTCTGTGCATACTTTCTCTTTTGGGTATTTGGATTATGTCAGGGGAATACAGAATTCTGTCTTATGAAGGAACATGGCAGAAGTCTTTGACAGTAAAGGTCTTTGTGAGGGTGTGTGGATAGAACAAGCAGATGTGATGGGATTTTACTTGGTAAGTCATTCTTTTGTGAAGTACTGGCCATCTGTTGTGTCCTCCTTTCTCTCCTGCCCCAGATCTTCTCCTTGCTGTGCACCATACTCATTTGGGAGGACAAGATGTCCTTCTACTCCCACCCACTTCATCAAAATCACTTTCAGCCTCTGGACGCAGCAAACATTTTTCATTGCGATATTTTGCAGAATACAACAAGCTACAATGATTGTTGAGATTCTCCCTGGGCTGTATTGCAGGTTGCTTTCAGACTTTTTCCAGGCACCTAAAATGGAACTTAAGAAATTTAATGGTCTGGTCTATGACATTTCTTTTAATGGCGTGGGACTCACTGTTTGTTATTTCTGTCTGTGAAGTCTTACTAGAGTCATAAGCTATCACTGCAGGGGATAGATCTGATCGCCAATCAGCCACCTGGATACAGGGCTCTCTGTCATGAGGGCTGGCACATTAGATTGTCACATGATGAAAGCGTCATGGCAGCTTCCTTAATACCTGACATTGACGTGCAAGTTAAAGTGATTGACAATGCACATCAGCTGAACATGCAAGCCTTTCCTATTCATTGGCCCGGATTTTGCGGTCAGTGGCGAATGAACGGCGCCCATTCAGCACACTCACAATTACCCACAAACTTTCTATGGGCTTTTGCACTGGAATTTGAAGTGATTAGAAATCCATTTCGGCGCAGCACCCTCTACAGGGGATCTGGACTTGTGTGAACAGTGCAAGAAGAAATGAAACTCCACACTTGTAAAAGTTAACTTTCAATGCCACAGAGGTTGTTCGGCAGTAATTAAGACTTAACACGCCATTAAAAATGTACTTACACTGGAATTTTTTCTGGCATGTTTAGTGGGTATCTATCACATGAGTAATAGAACTTCACATCCTTCCATGTGTTTCAATGCAAAGTATCTTGGCGAGATAGCAATGCTTCTGGAGGTGCAGGTCAACTTAGCCTCTAAAAACTATTATTTTTACGACAAAATCCTGGCCTATTGAGGAGGTTGTTGTATGGGGCTTTGAGTGGCTCAGTCGAGTCTCGTCGCCGAGAGCATGCAGAAAACAAGCGCAGGCAGCGGAAGGAGTGTGCGGCAAACCTGTCCCAGCCACCCTTTCCTTCTACGGTTGTCCGTCCCACCTGTGACAGAGACTGTAATTCCTGTATTGGACTGTTCAGTCATCTAAAAACTCAATTTTAGAGTGGAAGCAAGTCTTCTTCGATTTGGAGGGACTGCCTATGATGACGATGAGTGGCTCATTGCTCTGTGCACCAGATGGAACCCTGCCAGTCTGTAAAACTTGTTCTTGTATCCATCCCAGTGAGCACCTTCTACTTTCACCCTGCTGAATTGATAGAGACCATTTTTTTCTCTTTATTTCACTTTTAATTTGTTTTTTTAAGGATCATGTTTGTTTCGTTTGAGTTTGTTGGTTTGGGGAATTTTACTTACCCTGTATGCTTAGCATTATACCTTTAAAAATCTTGTCTTCTGCTGTTTCTACTAAAGTGTTGTTGAATGACCTCCCCATTTTATTTGTTTCAGCTGTCCCCTAATTTCATTGAAATTATCCCTTTTAAAGTTATGTATCTGGCTCCTACTCTTACATATTTCTGATTCCCAGATCATGTTAAACTTTATCATTCTGTGAATTCTGTCCCCCAGTCTTCCAGTTCCTGTATATTTTCTGGGTCATTATCGAATACCAGAGCATGATCAGCATTCCCTCGTGGCTTCCTTGATGCATTGGTTACAGCCAATTTGACCACTAAGATCGCCGGCGTAAGTTTCGGCATACAGTTAACGCCGAGAATTAGCTGAACCGCCCGCCCACATTTAAAATTTTTTTGATGACATCAGCATTTGTGCACCGCCCAGAAGACTGTTTATAATGGAAACTAATGCCCAGAAGCCGCCCAGAATATCGCCGAGCGTTACTTTCAGCATCTTGCCCATATACCGCCCAAAAGATCGCTCACCCACAAAAATGCTTAAAAAAAGTTGCACTCACTTGACCTTAATCCAGCGGTATGGACACCATTTTGTAATTCGGAGGACTTTTCGTAAAAGGCTGCTTCAAGTTCATGGGAGCTTTGAAGTAATTTATGAGTGCTTTTAAGGTGGTTTTAAAATCTCTTGACAACCATCTAATCATATTGTGGTATATTTGCATTTTTTATTGAATTCCTAGAGGACAATTTAATAATTCTGAATACATATAAATAGAGCATTTAGTAATAGTAAGGGGCCTGTAATTTCTGAGCCAGTATTGATGACTACTCACATGCTGCAGACTAGAGATGAGAGAAGGTTCATTGAAGAGCATTATGTGCCCAATCAAAGAGGTGGCTGACTGCTGAGGAGGAGGAGACCTTATACCCAACGCACTTACAGGGAGAGGCAGTTATTCCTGAACTTATCCGAAAACATGTGCCTTAGGAGGCTGCATTTCCGAAAGGAGGTCATCAGTGAGATGCTGCCTAACATGACCATCACGACCGCACTGCCCGTTAAGGTCAAGGTTACTATGGCACTTTCCTTCTATGCATCGGGCTCTTTTCAGGCCTCAGCTGGCGACATTTGCAGTATCTCTCAACACGCCACACATTGCTGCATTCGACAGGTGACCGAAGCCCTTTACGCTCGCAGGATGGACTTTATAAACTTTCCTATGGCCAGGGCAGCACAGAGTGAGAGCACTTTGGGTTTCTCGAGAATAGCAAATTTCCCCAAGGTGCAGGGAGCAATAGACTGTATGCACATCGCCATGTGCACCTTTCCAGGATGCGGAAATGTTTCGGAACTGAAAGGGATTCCACTCCCCGAATGTGCAACTCATTGTTGAACCACAAGCAAATAATCATGGCAGTAAATGCAAATTTTCCAAGGAGTATCCATGATGCGCACATCTTGCATGTGAGCACTGTCTCTGACCTGTTTAAGAGTCAGCCACAAGGTCACGGTTGGATGCTGGGGAATAAAGGATATAGCCTTGCTAGCTGGCTCATGACCCCGCTGCGTAAGATCCAGACGGAAGCCGCGAAGCGCTACAACGAAAGCCACATAGCCACATGCCATATCACTGAGAAGACAATTTTAGTGCTTAAGCAGTGCTGCAGATGCCTGGGCCACTCAGGAGGTGAATTACAATACCACCCTGAGCAGGTCGCTCAGTTCATTGTGGTGTGCTGCATGTTGCATAACTTAGCTATCAGGAGAGGACAAGAATTGTCAGATGGGACTGCTGGTCCACCTCAGGAGAGAGGGGAGGCAGAAGAGAAGGACAAGGAGGTGGTCAAGGACCTTTGGGAGGACAATCAGGCTGGCATTGAAACCATGCCCCCCCTCCACTCTAGACCGCAGGAAAAGCCCCGTGGTAGTTAAGCAGCTGCAAGACTGTTGCGTTACGTTGGTGACAATTGCAGTTATAGTTGATTTACGTTACATTTAATCTTTGCCTTTCCTGGCCTGGCCTCGCCAGTGTTTGCAAACTTTTTATATGCTTAATGTTTCTGCTATTTGAAGACACTGCACAACAGTGTTAAGTTAAATTAAAAAATGTTAATGTTTATAAAAGTGTTAAACAATTTATTTTTTAAACAAACACCATTAAAAGTTAACACCCATGTAGCCACCCCAACAGTGAAAATGTTTTAAATGACAAATAACAACAACAACAAAACATACTTTAAAAAACAAATATAAATATAACATCCACACACCCAACATTCAACACATTTTTTAACAATAACAATTAGAAGAATCCCCACCCTCCCTACCTGCCGCCACGCTTCTCCTTTCCTTTAGCGCCCTCATCTGAACTCCACCTCTTCCCCTTCCCATACCAACTCCAAGCTGCCTTGTAACAGGGCACCTTGAGTGCTTCCTTCTGACTCGCATGTGTGGGTGGCAATGGCGGTACGGCACCTTGGGGTGCTGCCCTCTGGCATCCATGGATTCGGCTAGTCTCTCCATCACTGCTACCATCCGCGACATCTCCTGCGAGACGATCGCGGTTAGAGCGGTAATGTGGCTAGTTAACCAGCCCATTGCCTGGAGGAGCTCTCGACCTATGTCGACACTCGTCCTGCTGGACAGATTCACTATGTCCACACTTAAATCTGCCGGTCTTGGAGCAGACCGACCTCCCCGAACCAACCTCCGCTGGGTCAGCGCAGCCATGGAACCACTTGGCGTGCCCTGCTGTAAGCCGCTCGGCCCTGCTACCTCCTTGGTTGAAGAGGACATGGCCACAGGAACACACGATGAAAGGGCTGCAGGCTCCTCCTCCACCTCCTCACTATCCTCGGTAGATTGGAGGATCTATAGCAGTACAAGAGGCCTCCTCGCCTCTGGAGACAACAGGTGCGACCATGGGAAACTGGGGATCCTGTGAAGGCTGACAAGCCTAGGGCAGCTGGGGCACCTGGAGAACCTGGAAAGCCTGTGAGGCCTGGTGACCTAGAAAACATAAATGAGGTTAGTAGAAGAGAAGGGGATGCCAGGGTCACATGAGAATGCTTACGCTCCACATGCATATGCAAGAGGAGCAACACTACTTCTATAAATATACTGACAGACATCACATATTATTAACATCATGATAGTACAGAAGCTGCATTGCATTACAATGATATTTCATGATCCCATCATTTATTACATAACATTCATAACATTACATCAATCATGTATTATACTGAAATGGCATTAAATTACTTGGAAAAGCATAATTTAGTCAGGCAGAGTCAGCATGGATTTATGAAGGGGAAGTCATGTTTGACAAATTTTCTGGAATTCTTTGAGGATGTAACAAACAGGGTGGATGTGGTATTTTTGGACTTCCAGAAGGCATTTGACAAGATGCCACATAAAAGGTTACTGCACAAGATAAAAGTTCATGGAATTGGGCATGGATAGAGGATTGGCTAACTAACTGAAAACAGAGAGTTGGGATAAATGGTTCAATCTCAGGTTGGCAATCAGTAACTAGTGGGGTGCCGCAGGAATCAGTGCTGGGTCCGCAACTATTTACAATCTATATTAACGACTTGGAAGAAGGGATTGAATGTAACATAGCCAAGTTTGCTGATGACACAAAGATGGGAGGAAAAGCATTGTGTGAGGAGAACACAAAAATTCTGCAAAAGGACATAGACAGGCTAAGTGAGTGGGCAAAAATTTGGCAGATGGAGTATAATGTTGAAAAGTGTGAGGTCATGCACTTTGGCAGAAAAAAATCGAAGAGCAAGTTATTATTTAAATGGAGAAAAATTGTGAAGTGCTGCAGTACAGCAGGACCTTGGAGTCCTGGTGCATGAAACACAAAAGGTTAGTATGCAGGTACAGCAAGTGATCAGGAAGGCCAATGGAATCTTGGCCTTTATTGCAAAGGGGATGGAGTATAAAAGCAGGGAAGTCTTGCTACATTTAGAGAGGGTATTGGTGAGGCCACACCTGGAATACTGCATGCAGTTTTGGTTTCCATATTTAAGAAAGGATATACTTGCTTTGGAGGCAGTTCAGAGAAGGTTCATAAGGTTAATTCCGGAGACTTATGAGGAAAGGTTGAGTTGGTTGGGCCTCTACTCATTGGAATTCAGAAGAATGAGAGATGATTTTATCGAAAAATGTAAGATTATGACCGGGCTTGACAAGGTGGATGCAGAGAGGATGTTTCCACTGATAGGAAACTCGAACTAGGGTGCATAATCTTAGAATAAGGGGCTGCCAATTTAAAACTGAGATGAGGAGGAATTTCTTCTCGCAAAGGGTTGCAAATCTGTGGAATTTGCTGCCTCAGAGAGTTGTGGAAGCTGAGTCATTGAATAAATTTAAGACAGAGATAGACAGTTTCTGAACCGATAAGGGAATAAGGGGTTATGGGGAGGGGCGGGGAAGTGGAGCTGAGTCCATGATTAGATCAGCCATGATCTTATTAAATGGTGGAGCAGGCTCGAGGGGCCATATGGCCTACTCCTGCTCCTATTTCCTATGTTCTTATAAATCGCCAATGCTTTATACGTTACTCACGTGGCGCAAGAACGGGTTCAGCACCACCACGGTTGGCTGACCGGTTATGGACCCTCACCAAGACCAACGCCCGCTCTTCGAGGTCGGTCAGCAGGGTGACATCCCCTGGTCCTCTACCAGTGAGTCTCTGCTCAGCGCGATTCTTCGAAAGCTTCTTCTGCAAAGGTAACAAGAGCATGGCATGGCAGAAGATCATTGCCTAGGTACTATTACAGATATAACAGATATCAGATTACTAACAGATATCATATTATTCTTATTATTATTATTCTTACTACACAACACAGCACAACACACATAACACACAGACAATCCCCAATTAGTCATCCCATGCTATTCATCCTTAACGTTAACGTTATATGCTAATATGGTTCATATGCAATTTAATACATGTTTATATCTACCGTCTGGGAATAACTTGAATCAGATCGAGGTTAGGATTAAACGCACTATACCAAGATTATCAGCCTAACTACAATCCAGCAGTTCTACATTTAAATTAATCATTGCATCTTTACAATTTATTAAATAAATGTAATACTTACTCTGCCGGAACCAACAAGGTTGTTCCAGCACTTGCGGCACTGGTTCAGCTCTTTGATTTCATGTGTGGTTGATGACACCCATTCTACGATGTCGAACCAGATCCTCTGGGAGACCCTGGAGGGTGGTTTTCCATGACCACCCCGGGTCAATTGGGCCCATCGGTTCTCTACCTCAGAGACCAGGGCAGCATTGGCCTCCTCGGTGAAGTGCTTGGCATGCTTTCGTCTGCCCATCTCCTCTCGCACCTCACCCACTTCAGCCACATCCTCCACCTCTACATCACTCATATTTACCTCTTGAACCAAATTAATATTCTCCATTTTCTTCATTGCTACTAACAATACTAATACAAGCTTCTTCAGTCACTTCCTCTCTCTCTCTCTGTCTCTCTCTCTGTCTCTCTCTCCTCTCTCACTCTCTTCTGCGCATGTGCAGATGACCCCTGACATCATGAAATGCGGGAAAAGACCATTGCTATGGAAGCCAGCCTTGCACAATGGAATAAATCGCAAACGCTCATTTCATATCGCTACGGCTAATGCCCAAATTAAAAAGTGTAAACTCGCGCGTTTTAAAATGGGCGATATTCAGGTGATCATGAAAAGATATTATCACTAATGCTGGAAATATAGCCCATTTTTGGGTGATGTGGACACCAATGCAAAGTCTAGCTCAAAGTAAATTAGGACAGAAATTAAACCACCTAGTTACTTTGTGAGGCTGTATTGCCATTTTTAGGCAGAGAAAAGTGTTACTTAACTTTATAAGTGCCCGACATCAGTGAAAGATGAGAGTGAAGTCAACTGAAATATTGTCACTCGTGTGTAATGTCAGTTCAGTCCACAGGGGCCTTATTGACCTGATGCTCCAAGAGTTAATGCTTGCATCCCTGGGAAGGAAAGAGATTGGCTCAAACACACCACTCATAAAGACGAGGTCATGTAAGCTCTGAAACATTGCGAACCATAAGTATCGAGACAATAATATATCCAATAATCTGGCGACAAAAACTATTAACTTGTCAGCTATCCAGGGGTGCAATCATATAATAATCTCACCAACTGTAATAATCTTAGTCTCTGATCACTACTATAATTAATACTCAGCATCTGTTAATATTGATCCATGGTGATACACTGAATTGCCTACATAACATTGATTACTCATTTTGTTGTGTAATTCTGACAATTAATGATTTGCAATTCAACTGCTAGATAACTCTGACGAGATCGATTCATGTCTAGAAAGTTTTCCTGCATCCAACTTTAACCTTAAGTTGTGATTTTGTAAGCATTAAACAGTCTTGTAGTGCATGACCGGTTGTCTGACGTCCTCCTTGAAGATTTGACAAGAAAGGGTTAATTAATTAATTCAGTATCTTGTAGTTACCCTACTTGAGGATTGATCTTGTTATGTATGCAATAACTGTTGACTGAGTACTGTTTGACTCCAAAGTGACTAATATACAAAATGGCTGGCCTTTTATACTTGAGCTGCACACACGTGCGTGCAGCCTAATGGCCACCAACAGTGATGCCATCTAATGGCTAGTGATCCCAAAAGTACATACATGACAATAACCCCCTCTGAAATATTAACACAGTCTTTTACAAATTGAGACGGTCCAGTGTTTTACGCTCCCGGGTTGACCGTCTCAGTTCAACTCCAGCCTTGGGTGAGTGTTCAGAGTCTGTTGTGACTGGTGGCTGGGTGGCTGACCTGATGGGAGTGGCAATGGCCATGTCAGGGATTGAAAGTCCATTTTCATTGAACATGTCAGTGATTGAAAGTCCCAATTCACTGATGACCACTGAGTCCTCTGATGACTGTAGGTTGGTTGGTTGGTCGTTGATTGTCTCTTCCTCAGACTGTTCCGGTTCATCTGTATGCCGCAGCTTTGTCTGACCCAAATGTTTCCTGCATGTTTGCCCATTTTTGAGCTTGAAAATAAATACTCTGTTGCCATCCTTGGCCATGATAGTACCAGCGATCCACTTGGGACCCTGACCATAATTCAGAACATATACAGGATCATTTACAGAAATATCACGTTACAGAGCTGTCGATCGTGATACCCTTGCTGATTTTGTCTTCAATATTCAGCGTGATTATTCAAGTCAGTGTGTACAAGAGATAGCTTGGTCTTAAGTCCTCTCTTCATCATTAGTTCAGCAGGCGAGACCCCTGTAAGCGTGTGTGGTCTTGTGCTGTAACTAAGCAGTATGCATGACAGGCAGGTCTGCAGTGACCCTTGGGTTACTCGCTTCATACTCTGCTTCATGATTTGGACAGCACGTTCTGTTTGCCCATTGAATGCAGGTTTGAACAGTGCTGACCTTACATGTTTGATACCATTGAGTTTCATGAACTCTTGAAACTCCTGACTGGTGAAGCATGATCTGTTGTCGCTAACAATGATGTCAGGCAGACCACGTGTCGCGAACATGACACTGAGATTCTCAATGGTAGCTGTGGATGTGCTGGATGACATGATTATACACTCTATCCACTTCGAATATGCATCCACTACAACTAACAACATCTTCCCCAGGAAGGGACCTGTGACGTCTGTGGATCCGGGACCATGGTTTGGACGGCCACGACCACAGACTCAGCGACGATTCCGCTGGTGGTTTGCTGAGCTGCATGCAAGTGTTGCACTGATGCACACATAATTCCAGCTCAGAGTCAATTCCCGGCCACCATACATGAGACCTGGCGATGGCGTTCATCATGCCAATACCGGGATGTGTGCTATGTAGCTCACGTACAAATTTCTCTCCCCCTATCTTGGGCATAACAACTCGATTGCCCCACAGTATACAATCTGACTGAATAGACAGTTTGTCTTTGCGACGAATGTAAGATTTGGTCTCCTCACACATTTGCTTGGGTATGGCAGACCAATCACCTTTGAGGATAATCTTCACCACCGATAAAATTGGGTCCTGGCTGGTCCAGGTCTTAACTTGTTGAGCCGTAACAGGGGTTCCTTCACTCTCAAAAGCATCCATAACTAACAATAGGTCCGCCGGTTGTGGCGTTTCCATTTCCGGTATGGGCAATGGCAGACGGCTCAAAGTATCAGCACAATTCTCGATACCAGGTCTATGGCGAATGACATAATCAAAAGCTGATAATATCAGCGCCCACCCTCTGGATGAGGAATGAAGCATTGGTATTGATACCTTTGTTTTCAGAGAACAGTGAAATGAACGGCTTGTGATCTGTCTCCTGTTCAAACCGAAGACCAAGCAGGTACTGATGCATCTTTTTAACCCCATACACACAGGCTAGTGTTTCTTTCTCTACCATGCTGTAGGCTCTTTCCGCTTTCGGTAAACTTTTTGAAGCATACGCGACTGGTTGAAGTTTACCCGACTCATTAGCTTGTTGGAGTATGCAACCAATTCCATATGACGAAGCATCACAGGCCAATAATAAATGTTTACATTGGTCATAATGTACCAGCAGCTTATTAGAGCAAAGCAGATTAGTAGCTTTCTCAAAAGCTCTGTCTTGAGACGCACCCTACACCCAGTTGTCACCTTTTCTTAGCAGCATGTGCATTGGTTCTAATAAGGTGCTCAATTTAGGTAGGAAGTTACCCAGGAATGAACGCAGCTCCATCACATTCTGCGGCTTGGGTGCATTCTTGATGGCTTTGGTTCTCGCGTCCGTGGGCCTGATGCCGTCAGCAGCAAATTTCCTCCCCAGGAATTCGACCTCTGGTGCCATGAAGACGCACTTTGAGCATTTCAGTCTGAGTCCCACTTTGTCCAGACGATGTAGAACCTCTTCCAGGTTGTTCAGATGTTCTTTGGAATCACGACCTGTGATCAGGATGTCATCTTGGAACAAGACGGTTCTGGGAACGGACTTCAGTGGACTCTCCATGTTCCTCTGAAATATTGCTGCAGCCAAGCGAATTCCAAAATGAACAGTACTTTATGCATGTTAATGCACGCAAGCCTCTTCGACGTCTCGACCAGCTCCTGTGTCATGTAGGCCGCTGTCAAGTCCAGTTTGATAAATGACTTCCCCCCGGCTCGCGCTGTAAACAAGTCATCAGCCTTCGGTAACGGGTACTGATCCTGTTTCAAAATCCTGTTGATCGTCGCCTTGTAGTCTCCACAGATTCTGACTGTGCCATCACTTTTCAGCACAGGAACAATGGGGCTGGCCCATTCATTAAATTCAACCGGTGATATGATCCCTTCATGCTGGAGTCAGTCCAGTTCTATTTCGACCTTCTCCCTTATCATATACGGAACTGCCCGAGCTTTATGATGGACGGGTCTTGCAGTCTTGCATCCGAGTCCACGTGGATCTGCACCTTGGCTCCCGTGAAGTTGCCGATGCCTGGTTCGAACAGCGAGGGGAACTTGCTCAGTACTTGGTCACATGTATCTTTCTCCGACGACAACACCTTGATGTCGTTCCAATCACATCTGATTTTTTCAAGCCAGTTCCTGCCGAACAGCATTGGGCCATTGCCTGGGACAACCCATAGCGGTAACTCGTGAACCACACCGTCATAGAACACTTTAATTGTGGCACTGCCAATCACCGTTCTGAGTTCTTTCGTGTACGTGCGCAACTTGGCATTGACTGGACTCAGCCTGGGTCTCATAGCCTTAGTATCCCACAGCTTGTCAAATGCCCTCTGGCTCATTATCGATTGACTCGCCCCCGTTTCCAGTTCCATCGATACTGACATGTTGAACATTATCGGTTTGCTCTTAGTTAGGAATGAGTACAATCCATATACTTCCTCCTCTGGTATCTCGGATTGCGTATCCGGATCCACGCTAGTCTGACCATCATCCTCCACGTGGTGTGTCGCAGCACGCTTGCTCATCTGCGACACTTGCGCTGGAGATGTCCCACTCTCATTTTACAGCCTTTGCAACTATATTGCTTAAATTGGCATTGCAGGTGCCGGTGATTTCCCCCACAACGTCAACACGGAGAAATCGGATGCATTCTCGCTGGCAGACTTTGGGCAGCCACAGGTTTCGTGTGCACAGTCGGGTAGGCCCTGCCATGTGCCGCTCTGCCGAATGCCGAATCAATCATATTTACAGTACTTGCCGAGTTTCGATTTTTCACTGATATCTGCTTTAGACTTCTGCATGTCATGCATGACTGAACGATCGTGATGGCCCTGTTCAATTCCAACGTCTCCACCGTCAGTAGTTTACACAGGATCACCTCGTGGTTGATGCCGATTACAAAGAAGTCCCGTAGCATGTCTGCCAACACAGCCCCGAACTTACACGGTCCCACTAGACGTCTCAGGTCGGCAACGAATTCTGCCGCATTCTGGCCCTCTGAGAGAAAGTGTGTAAAATCTGTATCTCGAGATGATGATGCCTTCGTCTGGCTTAAGGTGGTCCTGTACCAGTGTACACAATTCTTCACACGTCTTCTCTGTTGGACTCACAGGCAGGAGTAGATTCTTTATCAGACCATAAATATTTGGACCGCAAACCGTGAGGAACACCGCCCGGCGCCGATCTGCGTCGCCGACCTCCTCCATTTTTTTGGCCACGAAGAACTGGCTCAAGCGGCTCACAAAGTCTGCTCAATCTTCCCCTTCCACAAATCACTCCAACAATCCAATTGTGCTCATTTTCACATGCAAAGGTTCTTGATGCCTCGTTGCCAAAATGTTGTGTATGCAATAACTGTTGACTGAGTACTATTTAACTTCAAGAGATATGACCTTTGCTCTGCTTTATTAAGGCCCAAAGTGACTAATATACAAAATGGCTGGCCTTTTATACTTGGGTTACACACACGTGCGTGCAGCCCAATGGCCTCCAACCGTGACGCCATCTAGTGGCTAGTGATCCCAAAAGTACATACATGACAGATCTAATGCTTAAATTTAATGCGGACTGTAAGTATACCATTTGTTGAGCCGATCTAGGCACCACTCACTGCTAGACCTACACTAGGAAGTAAATTCCAGGCGGTTCCTAATGAGGGTGTTAGCAATTCATTTGGTTCTTCAGCATATATTTGTGAAGATGCTGAACTCCAAACTTCTTTTTCTTACTCTTCTCACTCTTACCTGTCTAGTTTAAATTACTTTCTATTGCTGGCTCAATGTTCTTCACAGATCTTTTTATCCATACTTACTTTAAGTGTAGCCCATCTTTCCTGTACCAGCACTTGTTATTCCAGAAAGTTTCCAAGTTATTTATGAGAGTAGGATTATTGCCATCTGCCACTCATTTACCTCCTGAATTATTTTGCGAACTCCACTCCTTACCTAATACTGGAAGTAAACCAGAAAACACTGCTCTGCATTCCTTTTTTTGAAATTTGAGCCACTCTTCAAATATGTGGATCTTAAGATGTCTATGTTATTTCTCACTATATTATTTACCACTATGTGGACTACTACTACTGGGTCCCTACTGTCCATTTCACTATGCTATTAAATCTTTCCCCAATCTATGATTAAGAAGTTTGTCGGCAATTCTTTCCTCAGCAAAGAATTGCCTGCAGCTACATTCTTTTGATGACCTGCAATGCAGGCTGATTTTCTAATGAGCATTTCTTCTGGGACCTTATTACTATCAGCAATCTTGGACAGTGCCTGCTATGTGTTCACTAATATAACCTCTTGGGTAGCTTCACAAGGTTTCCTACCATTCTTACTTCTTTTGCCAATGTTAATCCATCCAGTATCCTCATTTGTTTTCTCTAAACTCCAAAGGAAACATGCTACATGGTCTTCTGCATCCCTGCAATATATAAAGTTTAAAAATAAATAAGTATTCTGAGACTTCATACCCAAAATAAAAATAATATCTAAAGCAATATTCTACTATATATGCACTGAGTCCCATAGATAATGAACATTCATGCTATACTGAACACTGGTATAATGTGATTTATATCTCTCATACCAGTGCAATCCTATTCACCGAGGGACCTTGCCTGGTTTGCTTTGCTCCACTCCTCCAGCATTATGACTATTGACATAAAGCGCTAAAAGAGGCCGGATTGAGTGTGGAGGGACAGAATTAAGCAAGAAGCAAGAAGCTTTGAAAACCAAGACCTGAACTCTCCCCTTCAAAAACTGCACCATGTAATCTGACTAAAACAATCATTACCTGGGCCCATTCCTCCATTCCTGAAGTTGCTGGCCGTATTGCCACGCATAAGGTAAATAATTCCTGGCTCCTGGAGCAACCTGCAATATCTCGAGTTCTCTGTTGAGTGATAACTTACCTTCACATCCCACTCAGATTATTAGGTAACAATTACCTACCTTAGCAGTCCTAACAATTGTGACAAGAGTAAGTGACTGTGGCTGTTGAAACAGCTGTGGAGAGAGGAGGAACGGGAAAGTGCATTTTAGTGATCGCGCTGCATCTGTGCTTGTGAATGAAGTACAGGCTTGGCAGCAGCCAATATTTGCGCTGGTGGATTAAACAGCCACTAAGGCATGCCAACTATATGCGTAGAAGCAGGTGACACAACAAGGCTGATAATGTGGTCAAGGCACAGAGGCATTGCAGCCACTGCTCAAAAGGTTGAGCTGACCTTGCACGATAATGCGAGGTGAGCTCATTTAAAATTCTGGCACTCCCAATAGTACATGACATGCTTGGGATGCCATGTATATATCAAAGATTTGGACTTGAATGTAGGGGGTGTGGTGTATGTAGCACACAGATCACTGACTCCACACGGTCTGGTGTAAGTCTAACTGCTGTGACCTTCGTCCTTTATTGTTCAGCTCCAGAGTGCCTCCCAGGTGTGGTGGTCAGCCTTATATAGTCCTTGTTACAGGTACTACCAGGGTTTCCCACCGCAGCACCCTCTGTGGTGTGGCATAGTACTTACATTACATTTAAGGTACTGGGACGATACACACATCATTACATAACATCACCTTCCCTGCCCCCCCCCACCTGGACGCAGGACAACGATACACACATCATTACATAGCATCACACTTGTCCAACGGAAGGCAGGTGGGCATAGACAGTGCGTTAGCATGGTACATATTATCTGGTACATTAACTGGTTATTGACTGGTAGCGGATCCTTGATTTCCTTGTTAGCCGTTATCATTAATTGTACTTCATCCATTATTTTACACAAATACAGTGGCCATTCAGCATAAAAAAAGTAATTCTTATTATAAATTCACTATCTCACATTAACATAACTCATTTTAGACTCGCTCTGCCAAACAGAAGTCCTTTGTGGGGACCACCTCTTTGTAAGGCCCTTTTAAGACTCCCAGATGCATTTCCTCTTTAAGGCGCCATCTTTGATGCAGGAGGATTCCACGAGGCTTCTCCTTGGGCGCCGCCATCTTTGATGCTCTGCAGCTCCGACACGATGCCACTGCCATCTTCTTCTCTGCCGCTCCGAATGCCCTCCGCCGTCACAGCCTCCGCTCCCCTCCGCTGCCACCTGACTTGCCGCCTCTCCTGTGGCCGCCGTGGCCTCTCCAGCGACCGCACTTGCCGCGTCCCCCGTGGCCTCCGTAGCGGCCTCCCCTGCGGCTGCCATGGCCGCCGACCTCCAGCTGCCAGCTCCTCTGCGGGGCCCGCCCAACGGCCTCTTCCTCTGCGGGGCCCTTCCAAACCGCCGGCCCCTGGATCCCTCAGCACCCCGCTCAACCCCCCCCCCCCCCCCCCCCCACTAGGCCCCTCTGTGCAGGGCTGCTTGCCTGTGGGGGCTGGGGCTGCAGGGTCTCTGTGTGAGATCCGGGCCTGGGACTTGCCTGTGGGTGGATTGAGGCTGCAGTTCCAGCTCGGTCGGCGCTGCTCTCTGGGGACTTGGGGCACGGCAGCACCCCGGGGAGCAGCAGCCTGTGGAGGAATGAAGTCTTCCCAGCTCCCACGGACCTTCCCCATCCACCTCTGGCCAAGGAGCGTCGGCCCATCGCCTGCAATGACCCACAAAGGTAAAGCGTGCGTCTCGTCCCCGTGAGATACCTGCACCATCGCTCTGCCAAGAACAGGTATTAGTTCCCTGGTGTAGGTACGCAGCTTCACCGTGACTGGGACCAGCTTGGGTCGTGCAGCTGGGTTAATCCACAGTTTATCAAAAGTTCTCTGACTCATCAACGACGGACCCGAGCCCGTGTCCACTTCCATACTCACTGGGACTCCGTTGATTTTTACTTCCCTTATCACTGGGGGCGAATCGTCAGTGCACGTATACAGTCCAAGCACCTCATCTTCTTCTACCTGCTCCTCGCTGAACAGTGAATCATCCCCCATCTCCTCAGCCACACGGTGAGTCTGATTTATTTTACACATACGCTGAAGGTGGCCTTTAACGTGGCAGGTATTGCACGTATACTCCGCAAACCTGCACTGGTGAGCCCCATGATTCCTCCACAACGCCAGCATGGTGCTGCTTGATTAGCCCCCCTCGGCGGACTCTGAGCTCCAGGATCCCGAGGTCCATGCTCTCTGCCCCGGGCAGAGCCACGTTCTGCAGTTTTGTCCGTGGTGGGCGCTATCCCGTGGACAGTGCCTGCCGGGTTCGAGACAGTGTGGATCATTTGCTTGGTGCTGCAAGTCGAGGTCATATATGCCCGGCTGATGGTGATGGCCTTTGTCTGAGTGACTGTGGGTTCCGTGGCCAGCAGCTTGTGAAGGAGGCCCTCGTGGCCAATCCCCATAACGAAAACGTCCCGCAAAGCCTCGTCAAGGTGTGCCCCAAAATCACACGGCGCCGCGAGTCTCCTGAGGTCCGCAGCATATTTGGTGACATCCTGGCCCTCGGGTCTGCAGTGATGGTAAAATTTGTATCTGGCCGTGAGGATGCTCTCCTTCGGTTTCAACCGGTCACGAATGAGTTCAGTCAGCTCCTCGTATGACTTGTCCCTGGCGCTCCCCGGTGCCAGCAAATCCCTGACGAGACAGTAAACCTCATCTCCACAACTGGAGAGCAATATCGCAATACGCTTCTCTCTCATTGCGTATGTGTCCTCCGTCAGATCATTTGCTGTGAAGTAGTACTCGAGCCTTTCCGTAAAGGCCTCCCAATCATTGCTCACGGTAAAATCCTTTAGTGAGCACAGAGTAGCCATGGTTGCGTGGAGTTCGTCCGCTTCCTCGTTGCCAATGTGGTGTATGTAGCACACAAATCACTGACGCCACACGGTCTGGTGTAAGTCTAACTGCTGTGACCTTCGTCCTTTATTGTTCAGCTCCAGAGTGCCTCCCAGCTGTGGTGGTCAGCCTTATATAGTCCTTGTTACAGGTACTACCAGGGTTTCCCACCGCAGCGCCCTCTGTGGTGTGGCATAGTACTTACATTACATTTAAGGTACTGGGACGATACACACATCATTACATAACAGGGGGTATGATTAAGAAGTTTGCAGATGATACAAAAATTGTCTGTCTGGTTGATAATGAGGAAGATAGCTGTAGATTGCAGGAAGATATCAATAGAATGGTCAGGTGGGCCGAACAGTAGGAAATGGAATTCAATCCAGAGAAGTGTGAGGTAATGCATTTGGGGAGGGCTGAAAAGGCAAGGGAATCATCATCGTCATAGGCAGTCCCTCGGAATCGAGGAAGACTTGCTTCCACTCTTAGCCTGAGTTCTTAGGTGGCTGTGCAGTCCAATACGAGAACCACAGTCCCTGTCACAGTTGCAACAAACAGTCATCGAGGGAAAGGGTGGGTGGGACAGGTTTGCCGCATGCTCTTTTTGCTGCTTACGCTTGATTTCTGCATGCTCTCGACGATGAGATTCGAGGTGCTCAGCGCCCTCCCGGATGCGCTTCCTCCACATAGGGCGGCCTTTGGCCAGGGTCTCCCAGGTGTCAGTGGGGACGTTGCACTTTATCAGGGAGGCTTTGAGGGTGTCCTTGCAATGTTTTCTCTGCCCTCCTTCGGCTCGTTTGCCGTGAAGGAGTTCTGAGTAGAGCGCTTGCTTTTGGAGTCTCGTGTCTGGCATGCGAACTATGTGGCCTGCCCAGTGGAGCTGATCATGTGCGGTCAGTGCTTCAATGCTGGGGATGTTAGCCTGGATGGGGACGCTAACATTGGTGCGTCTGTCCTTCCAGAGGATTTGTAGGATCTTGCGGAGACATCGTTGGTGGTAGTTCTCCAGCGACTTGAGGTATCTACTGTACATGGTCCATGTTTCTGAGCCATACAGGAGGGCGGGTGTTACTACAGCCCTGTAGACCATGAGCTTGATGGTAGTTTTGAGGGCCTGGTCTTCAAACACTCATTTCCTCAGATGGCCGAAGGCTGCACTGGCACACTGGATCTCGTCGTCAGTGCCTGCTCTTGATGATAGGAGGCTCCCGAGATAAAGGAAGTGGTCCACATTGTCCAGGGCCACGCCATTGATCTTGATGACTGGGGGGCAGTGTTGTGTGGTGAGGACAGGATGGTGGAGGACCTTTGTCTTACTGATGTTTAGCGTAAGGTCCTTGCTTTCGTACGCCTCAGTAAATCCGTCGACTATGTCCTGAAGTTCAGCCTCAGTATGTGTGCAGATGCAGGCGTCATCCGCATACTGTAGCTCGACGACAGAGGTTGGGGTGGTCTTGGACCTGGCCTGGAGACGGCGAAGGTTGAAAAAGTTCCCACTGGTTCTGTAGTTTAGTTCCACTCCAGCGGGGAGCTTGTTGACTGTAAGGTGGAGCATGACAGCGAGGAAGATTGAAAAGAGGGTTGGAGCGATGACGCAGCCCTGTTTGACCCCGGTCCGGACGTGGATTGGGTCTGTGATGGATCCGTTAATAAGGATCACAGCCTGCATGTCGTCGTGGAGCAGGCGGAGGATGGTGACGAACTTTTGGGAGCATCCGAAACGAAGGAGGATGCTCCATAGACCCTTGTGGTTGACAGTGTCAAAGGCCTTTGTAAGGTCGAAGAAGGCCATGTATAAGGGCTGGCGCTGTTCCCTACATTTTTCCTGCAGCTGTCGCGCTGCAAAAATCATGTCCGTTGTGCCCCATAGGGGACGAAGTCCGCACTGCAACTCCGGGAGGAGCTCCTCAGCCACGGGGAGAAGACGATTGAGGAGGACTCTAGCGACAACTTTCCGAGTGGCTGATAGCAGAGAGATTCCTCTATAGTTGCCGCAGTCGGACTTGTCCTCTCTTTTTAAAGATGGTCACGATCACTGCATCTCTGCGATCTCCCGCCATGCTCTCCTCCCTCCGGATGAGAGAGATGAGGTCATGTATTCGCGCCAACAGTGCCCCTCCACCATACTTCAGTGCCTCAGCATGGATTCCATCCGCACCCATAGACTTGTTGTTTTTAAGCTGTCTTATGGCTTTTTCTAACTCGTGGAGAGTTGGGGTCTCACTGAGGTGATGGCGGGTAGCATGCTGCAGGATGGAGTCGAAAACACTTGGTTCAAAGGCAGAATCTCGATTGAGGAGAGCTTCGAAGTGCTCCTTCCAGCAGGCCCTGACTGCCTCGGTGTCCTTGATGAGTGTTTCCCCGTTCTTGGCCAGCAGTGGGATGGGGCCTTGGGAGTTTGGACCGTAGGTGGCCCTGATTTTTCAAGGTGGCCTTGAGAAGTGTAGAGGTAAAGAGGGACCATGGAGTGCATGTCCACAGATCCCTGAAGATAGCCGGCCAGGTAGATAAGATGGTTAAAAAAAGCATTTGGGGTACTTGCCTTTATTAGCCAAGGCATAGAATACAAGAGCAGGGAGGTTATGCTTGAATTGTATAAGACACTGGTTAGCCACAGCTAGAGTATTATGTGCACTTGTGGTCACATTACAGGAAAGAAGTGATTGCACTAGAGAGGGTACAGAGGAGATTTATGAGGATATTGTCTATACTGGGGAATTTTAGCTATCAGGAAAGTTTGGATAGGCTGGTGTTGTTTTCTTCAGAACAGAGGAGGCTGAGAGGAGATTTAATCGAGGTGTATAAAATTATGAGGGGTCTGGATAATGTGGGTAGGAAGGACCTATTTCGCTTAGCAGAGAGGTCAATAACCAAGGGGCATAGATGTAATGTAAGTGGTAGCAGGTTTAGAGGGGATTTGAAGAGAAATCTTTTCACCTAGAAGGTGGTGGGGTCTGGAAACTGTCTGAAAGGGTGGTAGAGGCAGAAACCCTCATAGCATTTGAAAAGTAGCTGGATATGCACTTGAAGAGCTGTAACCTACAAGGTTATGGACCAAGAGCTGGAAAGTGGGATTAGGCTGGATAGCTCTTTGTCGGCTGGCACGGACATGGTGGACCAAATGGTCTCCCTCTGTGTTGTAACTTTATATGATTCTATGATTCTATAATTCTATTTGCCTCAACTACTCCATATAATGTGGTGACCAGAACTGCATACAGTACTCTAGCTGTGGCCTGACTAGTGTTTTATGCAGTTCTCCCTCCCTGCTCTTATATTCTATGCCTCAGCTATTAAAGGAATGTATCCCATATACCTTCTTAACCACCTTATCTACCTGTCCTGCTATCTTCAGGGATTTGTGGACATGCACTCCAAGGTCCCGCTGTTCCTCTACACTTAAAGAATCCTACCATTTATTGTGTATTCTCTTGCCTCATTAACCCTTCCCAAATGCATTACCTCACACTTCTCCGGATTGAATTGCATTTGCCAATTTTTTTCCCACCTGACTAGTCCATTGATATATCCTGCAGTCTACAGCTTTCTTCCCTATTACAACCACATGGCCAAGTTTTGTAAAGCATAGATGCATTTAATGGGATGCTAGATAAGTACACGAGGGAGAAAATAATAGAAGGATTTCTATTATGAGGGTTAGATGAAGTGTGGTGGGAGGAGGCTCATGTGGTGCATAAACACTTGCAGAGACCAGCTGAGCCAAATGGCCTGTTTCTGTGCTGTAAATTCTATGTGAAATAAATCTTGCTGGCTGGACTAATATTGCTGTTGCTGATTGCAAAGAACAAAGTAATGTGTGTCCGTAAATAAAACCCTGATGATATTTTCAATGCATCAGCCCACTGCAGAATAACTCAGCCTGATTAAATCACCTGTGGCAGCTAGACAGGACCCTAAAGTGTACAAAACTTGATTGTGGTCACTTTAAGAGACAATGGTAGAGATATATTCATGGTGGATTGGGCATCCAGTTGGATGTCCATGCGATGGAACATTTCAACAAACAGATTTTCCTACAATGTTGAGATTGGCGATGTACACCATAAATTTCTCTGTCTAGAGTGCCATTGAAAACTAACTCCAAAATTTGCTGGAAAAATAATTAGAATACACTGCATTGAGCATAGAACTTGAAATGGTGCACATGCAGTTATTGGATGAATGTCCCTCATGATGCACATGCAATAATTAATCATTCATGCACTGGTCAGCAAAAACTACTTAATGACCCCCAGTGTACGGTTTGTGGGACAGTAACTGATTAACCCCATCGACTGTTCAAATGCTAACATAGATTACTGCTTGAAGACCTTACGGTTTCATTTGTCTCAGTTATTCTTGTCCGCCCATGGAATGTAATTTCTTGGTATGAAGCTGCATTACACTGTTCAGAGAGGTAATACTGAGATCTGAACGTGCCCCCATTGACATCATTCACCCTAATTAAAGTTGGACGAAGTATCTGGTTTGAAAGGAACAAGCTGTAACCTTTACATTATTGGGAGTTACTTGCAATGCAACGGATCTGAAGGGGAAGTTGGAATTTGATCAGCTGGTATATCTGATCAAGTACTTTCAGAATACCTGACTCTCTACTGGGTCTGTACTGTGCATCTTTTTGTTTTTTTCATTTTCTTTTTCTGTATATATCTTGCACCTGAGCCTTTATCTTTCAAAGAAAATATAATCTGTCCATTTTTATATCATGATGTGTCAATATTGCTCATGGTCATGGTAAAATTCTCCTTGCTGTCACAGACTGAAATTTTACAAAGACAATGAGCCATTAATTGTAAGAGCAGCGATTAAAAATGCATGAGAGCCGGGAGCATAATGCCCTGCTTATCAGGTTCATCTTAACATCGGGGAAAAAGCAGAAAAGAAAAATTCTCCCCTCAACTCTGACAAGGAAACCACTGTGCAATTTATTAATTTTGCTGTTTGCTACCGAGGATTTAGAATAATTTGACTCCCTGCTTTTCTAGACCAATTGGTCAAATACCTTTTTAAGCCAATGATATTTCAGAACACATGCTCTGTGGTGCTCCTCACATAAGAACATAAGAAACACTTAATTGGAGGCTGTTCAGAGAAGCTTCACTAGGTTGATTCCGGAGAGGAAGGGGTTGACTTATGAAGATAGGTTGAGTAGGTTGGGTCTATACTCATTGGAGTTCAGAAGAATGAGAGGTGATCTTATCGAAACTTATAAGATAATGAGAGGGCTCGACAAGGTGGATGCAGAGAAGATATTTCCACTCATTGGGGAAACTAAAACTAAGGGACATAGTCTCAGAATAAGGGGCTACCCATTTAAAACTGAGATGAGGAAGAATTTCTTCTCTCAGAGGGTTGCAAATCTGTGGAATTCTCTGCCCCAGAGAGCTGTGGAGGCTGGGTTATTGAATATATTTAAGGTGGAGAAAGACAGATTTTTGAGCGAAAAAGGAATTAAGGGAGATGGGGAGTGGGCAGGGAAGTGGAGCTGAGTCCATGATCAGATCAGCCATGATCTTATTAATTGGCGGAGCAGGCTTGCGGGGTCAAATAGCCTACTCCTGTTCCTATTTCTTATATTCTTATGTTCTTAAATAATTAGCTGCATCCAGCAGTGTGATCATTCAACAACATTATCAACAATATAATCCAGATCATAATAATACTGTGACATTAAACATACGATGCATCCAGCATCAACAACATAATGCAGCAACATAATATCCTGCCTCACTATTTTTCCCATCGTCGTTTGCCCCCCTTCCCCTTATCCCCCTCCCTTGCTTGCGGCTCCTACTCAAAGTGGCACCACGATGGCATGCAGCAAGGTTGCCAGAGCGCTGCTGTGTTGTGGGGCGAGAGAAAAATGGAGATGCCACCTGGAGACGCACTTGAATAGCTCGTGGGGTGGAAGGCCCGGCTTCTGACTGGCGAGCCTCTTCATCGGTGTTGCCTGCCACAGGTGGCTTTGGTTTGGGTGTGACAGTGGGGAATGCAGAGAGTATGGCAGGAGGGTTTATGGACTGCATCACCTGCCCAAGCTGAAGCAGAGCTTGTGCTTGTGATGCGCCATATTCGGCAAGGGTTCGCACCACACTCTCCGGGACTCCAGTGTCACTGCTGGAGGCCACCAGCCTCGTGTGGGCAGTGTGAGCAGGTTTCACGGCTCGCACTGACCATCTGCGACCCTACCTCTGTAGTGGTCGCTTTGAGACTGTCGATGCTGGCGGGAATCCTACCCAAAACATCAAGGAGCTGACGACTGACCTGGATGCTCTCCCTGGTCATTCCCACCATGTCCAGTTCCACATCTATCTGTCTGTCAACAGACTGACTTTGCTAACTCTCCCTCGGGAGAGCTGGCCTGCGGGATTCAACCCCAACACTGTGTTGCTGCACACCACTGGTCCCAGGAGCCGTCAAACCCCGAGAACATCATGTCACCCTCAGAGGAGCTGAGTGCCAGTGGTGGAACTGTGGTGGCTTAAAGCTGTGCCGGAATTGGCTCATCGCTATTCTCCTCCTCTTCCTCCTCCACATGATGGCCTGACGTGGAGTGGTCCCTTGAGAGTTGCTGCACCTATGGCTGGTCATCTGGAAGTAGAAAGCAACAGACGAGTGGTTAGCAGCAGGGGAGGGGGCAGGGTGATATGAGGAAGGTTGCATAGCACAGGCTCATTTGAAGGACCGCCTCTAATCCATTACATCTAATCCAGAGACACTGCAGGACATTGCCCCAACCCAGCCCTGGGAGTGTTCAGGACATTGCCCCAACCCTAGCCCAGAAACACTGCAGGACATTGCCCCAACCCAGCCCAGGGAGTGTGCAGGACTTACCCTCAGTATCCGAGCGGGGGTCAGCACCCCTAGTGGCAGCTGCCCGACCTGTGACACCGATGAGGCCTGCCACTCTCTGCTTGATTTCTGTGAGGGGCAGGGTCTGAGGCGGACCACCGCCTGACTGCACCTGCTCGCAGCGATTGTGAGACTTCTTTGCCTGCAAAGGTGAAAATGGTAATGGTTACAAGTGGGTCCATCGGCTCTTGTGGCACAGATAGCCACCAAAGCACTTGTACCATACTGTCTGAATGTTATATAGTCCTCTGTTTAATGGCCTTGGAAGTTGCATGTGGTTCATCAGGAGGACATCAAAGTACGGAGCCATCCTATGAGATATTAGAAAGCAATCTTAATAATGTGTAAAGATCATTCATGGCAAATAGAGTGCCGAACTAAGCCTACCTATGTGTCATGCATTTTAGGAGGCAACCCACAGAGTGCTGAGAGGTACCAAAATCCCAACAGCATGAGAACAAATAGTGTGTCCGATTTATAATTGAAGTAGTGAAGGAGTGGATGAATTGAAATTGTACTCACTCTAACGACCCTTGTCAGATCATTAAACTTCTTTCAGCACTGTGTGCTAATCCTGATCACTGTGTCTGAGGCAGAGACCTCCTCAGTGATTTCCCTCTAAATCCTTTTAAAAATGGATGGCAGTGGTCTAGATCCACCCCTACAATGTAACTCCTGCCATCTTCTCTCCACAGCCCGCTCTAGAGCTTCATTAGCCTCGTGGCTGAATCACCTGGCACGCTGTCTCGAATCGGCATCCCCCATCATCAAAATCCAAATGTAAAATGGCTGATTCAGCCTCAGGTGTATTGTGCATGCGCGCGGCTGTGCCCTGCATTAGCGTTTGCGACTGGACAGCAGACCAGAAGGGCAGGAAGAAAAAAAAATTTACGCATGCGCAGAACGGCTGATTTTTTTTAGCAACGGAACTTTCAGCTCCGGCGCACAAATTGTGTGGTGCAATGCTGGAGTTAATGCTAACGCTCCTCGTGACCTTTCATTTGCTGAAATTGTGTGCTCTGACGCTAACATTAACCTGCCGCTAAATTTTTGAATCCACCGCGAATTGTGTCCGGAAACGGGCAAAAATGCGAAAAGCCAAAAATCCTGCTCCAGATGTCAGCGGTGAAAACTGGCTGAAAATCATGATCACTATTGATTTTAATAGGGGGTGGAGTTATGATAATGGCCTTTGTTTTCAGTGAGGGTTACCAGAGGGGGGCGCAAAAGTCCCAGAAAATATAGAGCAGTGTAATTAATGGTTTAAGTCGCTTTCTCCATAATTTCTTCTTTTGCGTCATTCAAGGGCCCCTCAACCGTAGATGCCCCATTACAATGGTGCAAGTCCCCAGGAAAAAACGTAGGCATTAACTATCTCACTAGTAAGAATAAGCATTGCTCTGGAGTGATATTCAGATAATTGCTCCTGAGATGTGTGATGGCCGGGACTATGAGGGTTCTTTGCAGTCTGCACTCCCTTTCAGCCTTCTGCATTTTCTGACAATACACGACAGTCAATACTGCTTATTTGTAAACTAAACAGTATTTGTGTAACTTTTACTGCAATTCATTGTAAGGACAAACAACCCCTGGGGTATTTAATTAGATGTGAACAAGGACAACACCAGTGGAATCAGTAATAAAACAAACAGACTGCAATTAGCATTAACAAGCTTGAAACCAGCAAAAAGAAATCCCATGCAAGAGTTCAGAGCTGAGGGAGCATTTCTTTCTGTAGTGACAGTTGTCTATTTCAGTGGGCACAAGGGCATTAACCCAGCCGAGAAATGATCCCCTGATTTTTTTTCCACCTCATCATCATAGGCAGTCCCTCGAAATCGAGGAAGACTTGCTTCCACTCTAAAAGTGAGTTCTTAGGTGACTGAACAGTCCAATACGGGAATTACAGTCTCTGTACTTACAGTCTCTGCACCTACCTATACTTTGGAACTGCCTTATGTCAATGTACAGAACCAGGTCAAAAAAAGCATGGGAGGTCATGAGGGCTCGGCGACCTCATATAAAGTTAAAGACATAACATCACGGAATTAAAGTGTTGCAAAGGGCTGTGCTTTATGAATGCTTTAGTCATTTTTGTGCGCTGTGATGCTTAATAATAGATAGTTGACTTGAAACTCTGGTGCTCAAAGCAACACATAAAAGCTCAATACTCTCACACAAGATTTGGTTTTGACAGATTTAAATGTCTTGAACTGCATGGTAATATCTATTGCATATACACTGTGAACAGATAATCCATTAATTTTATGCATGTGACATTACAATACACTAACTGCACACAATTCTACGACAGGCAGGGATTTGCTCAAACAAGGAACTTGCTGAGCAGTGTTGTCTGTTTAATTATCTCTGAAAATATACAGCAGCCTCTTTTTGAAAGAGGAGTGCGTGAATGAGAATCTTGATGCCTCTACTGAATACTGCCAGCACATGTAACACAGCACATCCCATCAAAAATATCTGGTCCTCCCATTATGGGAGGTGCAATTGTCCAGTTTGCTGACCTGGAGGATGCTGTTGAGGTGATGTAATAATATGCACTATGTGTAAATGCGACAATCTGTCTCGTCCCCTCCAGCGCCTGTTGAGTGTTTATCTGCCTTCTCCTGGTTTTGCTTCAACATATCCTTTTCATGTTTTCGCCAATCCACCAGGCACCAGACCACTGTTCTTTGTTTCGCGGCATTGAATCCATCAAATTGGTCTCAATAACCAATATTTGCATAATCCCCTGATTGGCTAAAATGCCAAAGAGAAATAAATTGAAATCGCAGAATGTACGAATGATGCATTTATTTGCAGCCTGTGCAAAGAGCAGGCAGCTTGGTCTGGTGGCGGCTGCTTGCGGACCTTCCACAGCTGTTTGTTCTGGCTGTTCCTCTTTGTTTGATTTAGGCATATCCGGGGTAATGATTCTGAAGGACCCTGTTATGGGAAGATGGTGTTGTGGCTGCTTCCACCCCTGAAGAGGAGGGGGATCGTAAAGTATATAAGGCTAAATCCAGAAAGTTTCCGTGTCAAGAGGGAGGTAGAAGGTTAAGCGCCTTCCTTATTAGGTGCCTTGCCTTATTGACACAGGTTATTATTACATGCATCCATGTTTGGAATAAGCTGAAGATTCTGTTATTCAGAAGGTCTTCACATCAGGAGGGGCGAAGGAGCGGCAAGAGTTTGTAGAAGGAAGTGACTGAGGGCCAGGAGAGGCGTGAGTCTGGGTCCCAGAAGAGGCGAGGGCCCAGGGGCAGCATGGGCCAGCTCACACTGCGATATGTGTGTGCTCTAAGTCCATGCAGCAGAGCTGGTCTCCAGTCATCTTGATTAATCCTTGCCACTGGACCAAGACCTAGCTCTGTCAAGCCCGTGTGGTGGCTGGTGTGCAACAGCCACCACGCGTTAAAAAAATCCACCCACAGGCATCTTCCATCTTTCAAGATATAGTTCTGGATCTGGAATATTATGTCCTTCATTGAAACACCTGTGAACTCATCCCTTTTTGACGTGGAAGCAAGTCATCCTCATTTCGAGGGACTACCTATGATGATGATGACACCAGGTTGGAAGAGGATGATTGAAGTGTAGCTATTGGTGATAGTTGTAATGTGCTCCATATGTGTAATGTGCTCAGGAACATGCAGATTTTCCTTCATAGGTATCTTATACGGGAGAATTATGTCCCCTCACCATTACCACTTTCAATTCAGAAAAATGTGATGAGTTTCTCACACTGCTATTTCAGGCAGTTTCATCATCTACGCAGCTCCTTCTCCTCCCCTCACAATGAGCATTAGTGCTCATACAATCTTTGTCCCGCTTTGGAAAGACACACTTGCGCAGATTTTCTATTGGGATGATTAACAGAATCAAAGAATGGTTACAGCACAGAAGGAGGCTGTCATGTATTCAACCAGCATTGTAACCCATGTATAAATTGACCTAAGTTGTGCACCGTGAGAACACTGACCACTAGGTGGGAGACACTCCTGGACCTTCAGGTATAAAAGGGGAAGCTCCACCCACCTTCATCACTTGAGTGCTAAGGAATAAAGGACAGGTCACAGACTGACCTTCTCTCAAGCATGGGCCTCGTGTACATTTATACTGTGTAGTAAGGACGTATCAATGGCGACAAGAAACTGGGATTTAAACCACGCGAGCATGGCCACTAGCAGAACAGACGAGAGGTACTGTGATAAGGAATGGTTGGGACAGAGATTCAACATTGTTAAAGCAGCACACAGTTCTCCAGGCAGACAAGGGCAGTCAGGCATGCCCCAACATGTAGTCGAACCCAGAGAGGGAGTTTGACAGAGACAATGGCAAGCTGAATAGCGATTCACGCCATTGCAAGGGACAATGCGGCCAGTAATGGGGCCATCAACACCTGTTAATGGTGCACTCAAGGACAATAACAGGGGCAGTCAGGGACGATCGACTGGCAAGGGACCTTTTGTTTCAAACCGCAACTCATGCTGGAGGCGTGGAGGCATACCTTTAGCCGGAGTTTGCAGAGATGAGCAAAATACCTGCAGAAATTGCAGAAATGGACACTGGGGGAAATCGCTGGAAGTTGAAGTTCAGCGAATTCATGTGGAGCACGTATACAGTTCATACGCCAGGACGCCACCGATAATGATGAAAGTGCTCCTCAATGGCATCCCAGTATCAATGGAGTTAGACACGGGTGCCAGCCAGTCCCTGATGGGTATCAAACAGTTCAACAAGTTATGGGCATCCAAGGCCAGGAGGCCAAAATTATCGCCGATTGACGCACAGCTACGGACTTACACAAAGCAGATCATTCCGGTGCTGGGCAGCGCCACGGTAGTCGTGACCCACAAAGATTCGGAGAACAGGGTGCCACTCTGGATTGTCCCAGGGGACGGTCCCGCACTACTGGGGAGGAGTTGGCTTGCTTACATGAACTGGAAATGGGGCGATGTCAATGCAATTTCCTCTGTGGAGCGAGTATCATGCTCACAGGTGCCTGGACAAATTTGACTCATTATTTCAACCCGACATTGGCACTTCCATGGGGGCCAAGGTAGTGATTCACATAAACCCGGACGCCAGACCAGTACACCACAAGGCCAGAGCGGTGCCGTACGTGATGCGGGAAAAGATAGAAGGCGAATTGGACCGCCTGTTGAGGGAAGGCATCATCTCGCCAGTCGAGCCTGATTGTGCCGGTGCTCAAGGCGGATTGGTCGGTCAGGATATGTGGCGATTACAAGGCCACCATCAATCGGGTGTCACTCCAAGACCAGTACCCGCTACCAAGAGCGGAGGACCTCTTTGCGACACTATCCGGTGGCAAACTTTTTTCAAAATTGGACCTGACCTCAGCTTACATGACCCAGGAGCTGGCGAGTGAGTCGAAGAAGCTGACCACCATCACGACACACAAGGGGTTGTTTGAGTACAACAGATGTCCGTTCGGGATTCGCTCGGCCGCCGCGATCTTCCAACGAAATATGGAAAGCCTCCTCAAGTCGATTTCAGGGACGGTGGTTTTTCAGGACGACATCCTCATTACGGGTTACGATACTGAAGAACACCTCCACAACCTGGAGGAGGTGCTACGCAGACTGGACCGGGTAGGTCTGCGACTGAAAAAGGCGAAGTGCATCTTCCTAGCTCCAGAGGTAGAATTCCTGGGGATGAGGGTAGCAGCAGACGGGATCAGCCCTACTGCATCCAAGACAGAAGCGATCCAGAGAGCACCCAGACCCCGTAACATGACGGAGCTGCGTTCGTTCCTGGAGCTCCTGAACTATTTTGGTAACTCTCTTCCCAAATTGAGCACACTGCTGGAGCCGCTACACGTGCTCCTACGCAAAGGTCGCGAATGGGTCTGGGGGGACAGCCAGGAAAGGGCTTTTAATAGAGCACGCAATTTGTTATGTTCCAACAATCTGTTAATGCTCCATGTAAGAAACTTGTGTTAACGTGCGATGCGTCGTCCTACGGTGTTGGGTGTGTGTTGCAGCATGTCAATGCCAAGGGTCAGTTACAGCCAGTAGCTTATGCCTCCAGGAGTCTGTCCCAGGCAGAAAGGGGCTACGGGGTGGTAGAAAAGAATGTGTATATGCGGTAAAGAAAATGCACCAGTACCTGTTTGGCAGGAAATTTGAGCTGGAGACAGATCACAAACCTCTAACGTCCCTTTTGGTCGACAACAAGGCCATAAATGCAAACGCATCGGCCCGCATACAGAGGTGGGCACTCACGTTAGCTGCCTATGACTACACAATTCGGCACAGACCGGGCACCGAAAACTGCGCCGATGCACTCAGCAGGCTCCCACTAGCCACCACTAAGGGGGCTACCGAGCATGGTGCTGAGATGGTCATGACTATTGAAGTTTTCGGAAGCGAAGGCTCACCCGTGACAGCCCGTCAGATTAAAGTCTGGACAAATAGAGACCCGTTATTGTCTCTAGTCAAGAAATGTGTCCTGAATGGGGACTGGGCAGCCACGTACAGGGCATGCCCTGAGAAATTTAAACCATTTCACAGGCGCAAGGATGAACTCTCGATTCAGGCCGATTGCCTACTGTGGGGAAACCGCGTAGTCATGCCCCAGATGGGCAGAGAGGTGTTCATCAGAGAACTCCACAATGGGCACCCAGGCATTGTCACGATGAAGGCAATTGCCAGGTCACACGTTTGGTGGCCAGGGATAGACGCAGATCTGGAACTTTGTGTTCGCAGGTGCAACACGTGTGCCCAGCTGGGCCATGCGCCCAGGGAAGCCCCCCTTAGCCCCTGGCCATGGCCCGCCAAGCCTTGATCACGCATCCATGTGGACTACGCAGGTCCTTTCATGGGGAAAATGTTTTTGGTTGTAGTAGACGCCTACTCCAAATGGATCGAGTGTGACATTTTAAATTCAAGCACATCCTCTGCCACGGTAGAAAGTCTACGGGCAATGTTCGCCGCCCACGGTGTACCGGACATCTTGGTCAGCGACAATGGCCCGTGCTTCACAAGCACTGAATTCCAGGACTTCATGGCAAGCAATGGGATTAACCATGTTAGAACGGCACCATTCAAGCCGGCCAGGCAGAACGAGCAGTGCAGATAATCAAACAGGGGATGCTCAGATTCCAAGGGGGTTCCCTACAAACCCGCTTATCACGCCTCCTGTTGGCCTATAGATCCCGACCACACTCGCTCACAGGGGTTCCACCCGCAGAGCTACTAATGAAAAGGACGCTCAAAACCCGATTATCCCTTATACACCCCACCATGAAATAAATTGTCGAGAGCAGGCGCCAGTCACAATATCACTACCATGACAGGAATGCGAGGGCGCGATGTATTGATGTAAATGATCCTGTTTTTGTCCTCAACTACGCTGCAGGGCCCAAATGGCTTGCAGGCACTGTGGTTGCCAAAGAGGGAAATAGGATTCTGGTCGTTAAACTTACCAATGGACAAATCTGCCTCAAACATGTGGATCAAACAAAAAGGAGGTTCAGCAACCCCATAGAAGAAGCAGAGGAAGAACACGATATAGAGTTCACTCCACCACAGGTGACCGAACACCGGAACCAAAGGGAGGAGAGCCCAGTCACTGTGGGCAGTCCGGACAGGCCTGAGGCACTGCAAACAGCAGACACTCAGGCCAGCGCCCAACAACCGGAGCCCCAACTCAGGCGCTCTACAAGGGAGCGTAAACCACCAGAGAGATTCAACCTGTGATCCCAATAAGACTTTGCGGGGGAAGGTGATGTCATGTATTCAACCAGCATTGTAACCCATGTATAAACTGACCTAAGTTGTACACCGTGAGAACACTGACCACTAGGTGGGAGACACTCCTAACCTGGACCTTCAGGCATAAAAGGGGAAGCTCCACCCACCTTCATCACTTGAGTGCTAAGGAATAAAGGACAGGTCACAGATTGACCTTCTCTGAAGCATGGGCCTCGTGTGCATTTATACTGTGTAGTAATGACGTATCAGTGGCCATTTAGCCCATCGAGCCCATGCCGGCTCTCTGCAAGAGCACTTCAGCAAGTACCACTCCCCCGCCCTTTCCATGTAGCCCTGCAAATTTTTTTCCTTCAGGTACATATCCCATTCCATTTTGAAAGCTACGATTAAATCTCCACCACCCTTTCAGGCAGAGCATTCCAGGTCCCAACCACTCGCTGCGTAAAAAAGTTTTTCCTGATGTCGCCTTTGTTTTTTTGCCAATCACCTTGAATCTGTGTTCTCTGGTTCTCGACCCTTCTGCCAATGGGAACATTTTCCTTCTACCTACTCTGTCCAGACCCCCCATTATTTTGAACACCTCGATCAAATCTCCTCACAAACTTCTCTGCTCTAAGGAGAACTGTTGTGTATGCAACAACTGTTAGACTGAGTACTGTTTAACTCCAAGAGGTATGATCTTGGATCTGCTTTATTAAGGCCCAAAGTGCCTAATATACAAAATGGCTGGCCTTTTATACTTGGCCTCCAACAATGACACCATCTAGTGGCCATAGTGATTCCAAAAGTACATACATGACAATAAACCCCTCTGAGATATTAACACAGTCTTTTACAAATTGAGACGGTCCGGTGTTTTACGCTCCTGGGTTGACCGTCTCAGTTCAACTCCAGCCTTGGGTGAGTGTTCAGAGTCTGTTGTGACTGGTGGCTGGGTGGCTGACCTGGTGGGAGTGACAATGGCCATGTCAGGAATTGAAAGTCCATTTTCATTGAACATGTCAGTGATTGAAAGTCCCGATTCACTGATGACCACTGAGTCCTCTGATGACTGGGGGTAGGTTGGTTGGTCGTCAATTGTCTCTTCCTTCGACTGTTCCGGTTCATCTGTGTGCCGCAGCTTTGTCTGATCCATATGTTTCCTGTATGTTTGCCCATTTTTGAGCTTGACAATAAATACTCTGTTGTGCTCCTTGGTCATGATAGTACCAGCGATTCACTTGGGACCCTGACCTTAATTCAGAACATATACAGGATCATTTATGGAGATATCATGTGACACAGCTGGATGATCGTGATACCCTTGCTGACTTTGTCTTCTTTATTCAACATGATTATTTAAGTCAGGGTATACAAGAGATAGCATCATTAGTTCAGCAGGCAAGACCCCGGTAAGAATGCGTGGTCTTGTCCTGTAACTAAGCAGTATGCATGACAGGCGGGTCTGCAGTGACCCTTGGGTTACTCGCTTCATACTCTGCTTTATGATTTGGACAGCACGTTCTGCTTGCCCATTGATTGCAGATTTGAACAGTGCTGACCTGACATGCTTGATACCATTGAGTTTCATGAACTCTTGAAACTCCTGACTGGTGAAGCACGATCCGTTGTCGCTAACAACGATGTCAGGCAGACCACGTGTCGCGAACATGACACTGAGATTCTCAATGGTAGCTGTGGATGTGCTGGATGACATGATTATACACTCTATCCACTTTGAATATGCATCCACCACAACTAACAACATCTTCCCCAGGAAGGGACCTGCAAAGACTATGTGGATCCTGGAACATGGTTTGGACGGCCACGACCACAGACTCAGCGACGATTCCGCTGGTGGTTTGCTGAGCTGCATGCAAGTGTTGCACTTATGCACACATGATTGCAGCTCAGAGTCAATTCCCGGACACCATACATGAGACCTGGCGATGGCTTTCATCATTACAATGCCGGGATGTGTGCTATGTAGCTCACGTACAAATTTCTCTCTCCCTTTCTTGGGCATAACAACATGATTGCCCCACAGTGTAAAACCTGACTGAATAGACAGTTCGTCTTTGCGACGAATGTAAGGTTTGGTCTCCTCGCACATCTGCTTGAGAATGGCAGACCAATCACTTTTGAGGATGCAACTCTTCACCACTGATAAAATCAGGTCCTGGCTGGTCCAGATCTTAACTTGTTGAGCCGTGACAGGGGTTCCTTCACTCTCAAAAGCATCCATAACTAACAATAGGTCTGCCGGTTGTGGCGATTCCACCTCCGGTGTGGGCAACGGCAGACGGCTCAAAGCATCGGCACAATTCTCGGTGCCAGGTCTATGGCGAATGACATAGAAAAACATAGAAAATAGGTGCAGGAGCAGGCCATTCAGCCCTTCTAGCCTGCACCGCCATTCAATGAGTTCATGGCTGAACATGAAACTTCAGTACCCCCTTCCTGCTTTCACGCCATACCCCTTGATCCCCCGAGTAGTAAGGACTTCATCTAACTCCCTTTTGAATATATTTAGTGAATTGGCCTCAACTACTTTCTGTGGTAGAGAATTCCACAGGTTCACCACTCTCTGGGTGAAGAAGTTTCTCCTTATCTCGGTCCTAAATGGCTTAGCCCTTATCCTTAGACTGTGACCCCTGGTTCTGGACTTCCCCAACATTGGGAACATTCTTCCTGCATCCAACCTGTCCAAACCCGTCAGAATTTTAAATGTTTCTATGAAGTCCCCTCTCACTCTTCTGAACTCCAGTGAATACAAGCCCAGTTGATCCAGTCTTTCTTGATATGTCAGTCCCACCATCCCGGGAATCAGTCTGGTGAATCTTCGCTGCACTCCCTCAATAGCAAGAATGTCCTTCCTCAAGTTAGGAGACCAAAACTGTACACAATACTCCAGGTGTGGCCTCACCAAGGCCCTGTACAACTGTAGCAACACCTCCCTGACCCTGTACTCAAATCCCCTCGCTATGAAGGCCAACATGCCATTTGCTTTCTTAACCGCCTGCTGTACCTGCATGCCAACCTTCAATGACTGATGTACCATGACACCCAGGTCTCGTTGCACCTTCCCTTTTCCTAATCTGTCACCATTCAGATAATAGTCTGTCTCTCTGTTTTTACCACCAAAGTGGATAACCTCACATTTATCCACATTATACTTCATCTGCCACGCAATTGCCCACTCACCTAACCTTTCCAAGTCACTCTGCAGCCTCATAGCATCCTCCTCGCAGCTCACACTGCCACCCAACTTAGTGTCATCCGCAAATTTGGAGATACTACATTTAATCCCCTCGTCTAAATCATTAATGTACAATGTAAACAGCTGGGGCCCCAGCACAGAACCCTGCGGTACCCCACTAGTCACTGCCTGCCATTCCGAAAAGTACCCATTTACTCCTACTCTTTGCTTCCTGTCTGACAACCAGTTCTCAATCCACGTCAGCACACTATCCCTAATCCCATGTGCTTTAACTTTGCACATTAATCTCCTGTGTGGGACCTTGTCGAAAGCCTTCTGAAAGTCCAAATATACCACATCAACTGGTACTCCTTTGTCCACTTTATTGGAAACATACTCAAAAAATTCCAGAAGATTTGTCAAGCATGATCTCCCTTTCACAAATCCATGCTGACTTGGACCTATCATGTCACCATTTTCCAAATGCGCTGCTATGACATCCTTAATAATTGATTCCATCATTTTACCCACTACTGAGGTCAGGCTGACCGGTCTATAATTCCCTGCTTTCTCTCTCCCTCCTTTTTTAAAAAAGTGGGGTTACATTGGCTACCCTCCACTCCATAGGAACTGATCCAGAGTCAATGGAATGTTGGAAAATGACTGTCAATGCATCCGCTATTTCCAAGGCCACCTCCTTAAGTACTCTGGGATGCAGTCCATCAGGCCCTGGGGATTTATCGGCCTTCAATCCCATCAATTTCCCCAACACAATTTCCCGACTAATAAAGATTTCCCTCAGTTCCTCCTCCTTACTAGACCCTCTGACCCCTTTTATATCCGGAAGGTTGTTTGTGTCCTCCTTAGTGAATACTGAACCAAAGTACTTGTTCAATTGGTCTGCCATTTCTTTGTTCCCCGTTATGACTTCCCCTAATTCTGACTGCAGGGGACCTACGTTTGTCTTTACTAATCTTTTTCTCTTTACATACCTATAGAAACATAAGCGGATAATGTCAGCACCCACCTCTGGATGTGGGATGAAGCATTGGTATTGATACCTTTGTTTTCAGAGAACAGTGAAATGAGTGGCCTGTGATCTGTCGCCAGTTCAAACCGAAGACCAAACAGGTACTGATGCATCTTTTTAACCCCATACACATAGGCTAGTGCTTCTTTCTCTATCTTGCTGTAGGCTCTTTCCACCTTAAACATACTTTTTGAAGCATAAGCGACTGGTTGAAGTTTACCCGACTCATTAGCTTGTTGGACTTCGCAACCAACTGCATATGACGAAGCATCACAGGCCAATACTAAACGTTTACATGGGTCATAATGTACCAGCGGCTTGTTAGAGCAAAGCAGATTAGTGGCTTTCTCAAAAGCTCTGTCTTGAGACGCACCCCACACCCAGTTCTCGCCTTTTCTCAGCAGCATGTGCAGTGGTTCTAATACGGTGCTCAATTTAGGTAGAAAGTTACCGAAGTAGTTGAGTAGACCCAGGAATGAAAGCAGCTCCGTCACATTCTGCGGCTTGGGTGCATTCTTGATGGCCTTGGTTTTCGCGTCTGTGGGCCTGATGCCGTCAGCAGCAATTTTCCTCCCCAGGAATTTGACCTCTGGTGCCATGAAGACGCACTTTGAGCATTTCAGCCTGAGTCCCACTTTGTCCAGACGATGTAGAACCTCTTCCAGGTTGTTCAGATGTTCCTTGGAGTCACGACCTGCGATCAGGATGTCATCTTGGAACACAACGGATCTGGGAACTTCAGTAGACTCTCCATATTCCTCTGAAATATGCTGCTGCCGAGCGAATTCCAAAAGGGCACCTTTGATAAATAAACAGTCCTTTATGCGTGTTAATGCACGTAAGTCTCTTCGACGTCTCGACCAGCTCCTGTGTCATGTAGGCCGACGTCAAGTCCAGTTTGGTGAACGACTTCCCCCCGGCTAGCGTTGCAAACAAGTGATCAGCTTTTGGAAACGGGTTCTGATCCTGTTTCGAAACCCTATTGATTGGAGCCTTGTAGTCTTCTCAGATTCTGACTGTACCATCACTTTTTAGCACAGGAACAATGGGGCTGGCCCATTCATTAAATTCAACCGGTGATATAATCCCTTTATGCTGGAATCTGTCTAGTTCGATTTCGATCTTCTCCCTCAGCATATACGGAACTGCGCGAGCTTTATGATGGATGGGTCTTGCATCCGAGTCGACGTGGATCTGCACCTTGGCTCCCGTGAAGTTGCCGATGCCTGGTTCAAACAGCGAGGGGATCTTGCTCAGTACTTGAGCACATGTATCTTTCTCCGACGACAACGTCTTGATGTCGTTCCAATCGCATCTGATTTTTTCAAGCCAGTTCCTGCCGCACAGCGTTGGGCCATTGCCTGGGACAATCCACAGCAATAACTCGTGAACCGCACCATCATACGACACTTTTGGCACTGCCAATCACCGTAATGAGTTCTTTGGTGTTCGTGCGCAACTTGGCATTGACTGGACTCAGCCTGGGTCTCACGGCCTTAGTATCTCACAGCTTGTCGAATGCCCTCTGGCTCATTATTGATTGACACACCTCTATGTCCAGTTCCATTGATACCGGCACCCTATTAGATTTCACGTTTATCATTATCGGTTTGCTCTTAGTTAGGAACGAGTACAGTCCATACACTTCCTCCTCTGGTATCTCGGATTATGTATCCAGATCTGCGTTAGTCTGACCATCATCCTCCACGTGGTGTGTCACAGCACGCTTGCTCATCTGCGGACACTTGTCCTGGAGATGCCCCACTCTCAGACAGCCTTTGCAACTATATTGCTTAAATCGGCACTGCTGGTGCCAGTGATTTCCTCCAGAATGCCAACACAGAGAAATCAGATGCATTCCTGCTGGCAGACTTAGGGCAGCCACCGGTTTCGCGTACACAGTCGGGTAAGCCCTGCCATGTGCCGCTCTGCCCAACGCCGAATCAGTACTTGCCGAGTTTCGATTTATCACTGATATCTACTTTCGACTTCTATCCGTCGTCATGCATGACTGAGCGATCGTGATGGCCCTGTTGAAGTCCAACGTCTCCACCGCCAATAGTTTACACAGGATCACCTTGTGGTTGATGCCGATTATGCAGCATGTCTGCCAACACAGCCCCGAACTTACACGGTCCCGCTAGACGTCTCAGGTCGGCAGCGAATTCCACCGTATTCTGGCCCTCTGAGCGAACGTGCGTGTAAAATCTGTATCTCGAGATGATGATGCCTTTGTCTGGCTTAAGTGGTCCTGTACCAGTGTACACAATTCTTCATATGTCTTTTTTGTTAGACTCACAGGCAGGAGTAGATTCTTTATCAGACCATAAATTTTTGGAACGCAAACCGTGAGGAACACTGCCCGGCGCCGATCTGTGTCCCCGACCTTCTCAATTTTGTTGGCCAAATGACTCACAAAGTCTGCCCAATCTTCTACTTCCAGAAATCGCTCCAACGATCCAATTGTGCTCATTTTTGCATGCAAAGGTTCTTGTTGCCTTGTCGCCAAATGTTGTGTATGCAATAACTGTTAAACTGAGCACTGTTAGCTCCAAGAGGTATGATCTTGGCTCTGCTTTATTAAGGCCCAAAGTGACTAATATACAAAATGGCTGGTCTTTTATCATTGTGCTGCACACACGTGCGTGCAGCCCAATGGCCTCCAACAGTGATGCCATCTAATGGCTAGTGATCCAAAAGTACATACATGACAAGAACAACTCCAACTTCTCTAGTCTATCCACGTAACTGAAGTCCCTCATCCCTGGAATCATTTTGCACCCTCCCTCAGGTCTTCACAACCTTCCTAAAGTGCGGTGCCCAGAATTGGACACAATATTCCAGTTGAGACCGAACCACTATTTTATAAAGGTTCATCATAACTTCCTTGTTTTTGTACTCTATGCCTCTATTTATGAAGCCCGGTATCCGATATACTTTTTTAACTGCTTTCTCAACCTGCCCTGCCACCTTCAATGATTTGTGCACATATACCCCCAGGTCTCTCTCTTCATGCACCCACTTTAGGATTGTACCTTTGGTTTATATTGCCTCTTCTCGTTCTCCCTACCAAAGTGTATTATTTTGCATTTTTCTGCGTTAAATTTAATTTGCCACACGTCCGCCCATTTCACCAGTCTATCTATGTCTTCTTGAAGTCTATCACTATCCTCCTCACTGTTTACTCTGCTCCTAAGTTTTGTGTCACCTGAAAATTTTGAAATTGTGCCCTGTACACCTACGTCCAAGTCATTAATATATATCAAAAGAAGCAGTGGTTTTAGTACCGACCCCTGGCAAACACCACTGTATACCTTCCTCCAGTCTGAAAAACAACCTTTCACCACTACTCTCTGCTTTCTGTCACTTAGACAGGATTTCATAGGATTACATAGGTTAGAAAGCACAGCAACAGGCCGTTCGACCCAACTCGTCCAGGCTGGCGATTATGCTCCACTCGAGCCTCCTCCTGTCTTTCCACATCTAATTCTATCAGCATAACCCTCTATTCCTTTCTCCCTCATATGCTAGTTCAGCCTCCCCTTAAATGCATCTATACTATTCATTCCAACCACTCCCTGTGGTAGCGAGTTTCACATTCTCACCACTTTCTCCTGAATTCCCTCTTCGATTTCTTGGTGACTATCTTATATGAAGGCCTTTAGTTATGCTCTTCCCCTCAAGTGGAAACATTCTCTTTGTATCCACTCCATCAAAAACTTTGCTAATTTTAAAGACCTCTGTTATGTCACCCCTCAGCCTTCTTTTTTCTAGAGAAAAGAGACCCAGCCAGTAAATCCTTTCCTGATATCTATACCCTCGCATTTCTGGTATTATCCTTGTAAATATTCTCTGCACCCTCTCCAGTGCCTCTACATCCTTTTTATAATAAGGCGACCAGAACTGCATGCAGTACTCTAAGGGTTGCATTTTCGGTCTTCTGCCGTCCCAATTAGCACCCCAGAGGGGCATCAATTGCGGCAGGATTGGTTTCCGGGCAGGCGGCCAGCCCCCTGCACTGCACCGGAAAATTTGTTGCCGGCTTTGCGGGAGTGCAGAGCAGCACCGTCCGGAAGCGTCAAGCCAGCATGGGACTACTGTGTGGTGAAATTCGTGGTACGCTTACTCTCTAGCGCCCCCTAGTGCACCGTGGCTGTTCCGGTGGCAGTGAGACTGAGCACTGTTTAACTCCAAGACATCTGACCCTGGCTTTGCTTTATTAAGGCCCAAAAGTGCCTAATATATGAATTGGTGAATGAGGTAAGTTTGATTCGTTTGTTTATTTTTATTTTTGTGATGTAGCTGATTGTGGGGTGTTTAAAGTATTGGGAATGTTTGTTGTGTTTTTAGATGCGATTTTTTTTTGCCACAGAAGCCTATCTTATGGCACTCCAAGGCCTGCTCTTTAGCAACAGACTTTCAGTTGCTCAGCTGGTCTTGCACCCTAAAAGAACACCTCCCTTAGCACTCCGCCCCACACTCAGGGCCCAGCTGATGAATTTTGCTGACTGAGTCGCAAACTGTTCCCGGGCTGGGACGCCCAGCCCCAAATCCAGCCCCAAGTTGGTCTAACCAAGGTTCGATACAGGTTTAGCATAACTTCCCTACTTTTCAATTCTAACCCTCTAGAAGTAAACCCTCATACTTGGTTTGCTATTTTTATGGCTTTGCTAACTTGTGGTGCAACTTTTAGTGATCGGTGCATTTGTACTCCAAGATCCCTTTGTTCCTCTACTCCACCTAGACTCGCACCTTCCAAGTAATAAGTGACCTCCCTATTCTTCCTACCAAAATGCACTACCTCGCATTTATATGTGTTGAACTTCATTTGCCAATTATTTGCCAATTCTACAAGTTTATTGATGTCCTCCTGTAATTTTGTGTGCATGCTCCCTTTTATTCTCTTGGCTTCAACTTTGCTGGCAAGTCTATTATGTGGCACTTTATCAAATGCCTTTTGGAAATCCATATACACCACATCAACCTCAATGCCCTCATCAACTCTCTCTGTTACCTCATTAAAAACACGATCAAGTAAGTTAAACATGATTTACCTTTAACAACTCTGTGCTGGCTTTCCTTAATTAACCCACATTTGTCCAAGTGACAGTTAACTTTGTCCCTGAATATTGTTTCCTAAAGCTTCCCACTACCAAAGTTAAACAGACTGACCTGTAGTTGCTGGGTTTATCCTTACACCCTTTTTTGAACAAGTGTGTAACATTTGCAATTCTCCAGTCCTCTAGCACCACCCCCGTATCTAAGGAAGATTGGAAGATTATGGCGGGTACCTCCGCATTTTCCTCCTTAACCTCGCTCTGCGTCCTAGGATGCATCCCATCTGGTTCTGGTGACCTATCAAATTTAAGTTCAGACAGCCTTTCTAGTACCTCCTCTTTATCAAATCTTATCTCATCCAGTATCTCCACTACCTCCTCTTTCACAATTACTTTGGCAGCATCTTCTTTCTTGGTGAAGACAGATGCAAAGTACTCATTTAGTGCCTCAGCCATGCCCTCTGCCTGCATGCGTAGATTTCTAATCCCTAATTGACCTCACCCCTCTTACCACCTGTTTATTAGTTATATGCCCACACTGCGATATATGTGCGCACTAGGTCTGTGCAGCAGAGCTGGTCTCCAGTCGTCTTGGTTAATCCTTGCCACTGGACCAAGACCTAGCTCTGTCAAGCCCGTGTGGTGGCTGGGGTGCAATGGCCACCACACGTTAAAAAAATCCACGCACAGGCATCTTCCACCCTTCAAGATGCAGTTCTTATTAGGTCCTTCATTGAAACACCCGTGAACTTATCCCTTTTCGGCGTGTAAGCAAGTCATCCTCATTTCGAGGAACTGCCTATGATGATGATGATATGCCCATAGAAGACTTTTGAATTCCCTTTTATGTTGGCTGCCAATCTATTCTCATACTCTCTCTTTGCCCCTACTATTTTCTTTTTCATTTCCCTTTGAACTTTCTATATTCAGCCTGATTCCCACTTGTAATCTCAATCTGACATCTGTCATATGCGCACTTTTTCTGCTTCACCTCACTCTCTCTCTCTTTCGTCATCCAAGGAGCTCTGGCTTTAGTTGCCCTATCTTTCCCCCTTGTGGGAATGTATCTCGACTGTACTCAAACCATCTCCTCTTTAAAAGCAGCCCACTTTTCAATAACAGCTTTGCCTGCCAATCTTTGATTCCAATTTATCTGTTCTTAACCCACTGAAATCTGCCTTTCTCCAAATAAATATTTTTACTCTAGATTGCTCCCTGTCCTTTTCCATAGCTAATTTAAACTTTATGATCATTGTTCCCCAAATGTTCCTCTATTAACACTTGCTCCACTTGACTCATCTCGTTTCCCAGAACCAGATCCAGCAATGCCTCCTTCCTCGTTGGGTCGGAAACATACTGATCAAAAAAGTTCTCCTGAGCACACTTCAGAAATTCTTCCCCCTCTCTGTCCTTTACACTATTACTAACCCAGTCTATATTAGGATAGTTGAAGTCCCCCATTATTACTACTCTATAGTTCTTGCACCTCGCTGTCATTTTCCTGCATATTTGCTCCTTTATATTCTTCCCACGAGTTGGTGGCCTATAAAATACACTTAGTGGAATAATAGCACCTCTATTATTTCTTAACTCTAACCAAATAGATTCTGTCCTTGACCCCTCCAGGACATCCTCTCTCTCCAGCACTGTAACATTCTCCTTAAACAACACTGCCACCCCAACTCCTTTCTTTCTTTCCCTATCTTTCCTGAACAACTTATATCCAGTATTATTTAAAACCTAATCCTGCCCTTTTATGAGCCAGACGGGCATAAAGTAGGCATAACTGATCAAAAAATGGGTGGAGATGTGTCACACCAGATTTCTACCCACTTAGTGTCCCATTCAATTTTCTGGTGAGATTTTATACTGTTGCCAGAAGCACCCTCCAGTTTGCAGTTACTTATATTAAAATTAGGGCCCAATGATGTCGTTGAGACAGCCACACAGAGCCATTGGAGTCAACTGTTTACATAGGAACATAGAAAATAGGTGCAGGAGTAGGCCATTCGCACCTTCGAGCCTGCACCACTATTCAATAAGATCATGGCTGATCATTCCCTCAGTACCTGTTTCCTGCTTTCTCTCCATATCCCTTGATTCCCTTAGCCGTAAGGGCAATATCTAACTCCCTCTTGAATATATCCAATGAACTGGCATCAACAACTCTCTGCGGCAGGGAATTCTACAGGTTAACAACTCTCTGAGTGAAGAAGTTTCTCCTCATCTCAGTCCTAAATGGTCTCCCCCTTATCCTAAGACTGTGTCCCCTGGTTCTGGACTTTCCCAACATCGGAAACATTCTATCCACATCTAACCTGTCCCGTCCCGTCAGAATCTTATATGTTTCTATGAGATCCCCTCATATCCTTCTAAACTCCAATGTATCAAGGCCCAGTTGATCCAGTCTCTCCTCATGTGTCAGTCCTGCCATCCTGGGAATCAATCTGGTGAACCTTTGCTGCACTCCCTCAATAATAAGAACGTCCTTCCTCAGATTAGGAGACCAAAACTGAACACAACATTCCAGGTGAGGCCTCACCAAGGCCCTGTGCAACTGCAGTAAGACCTCCCTGCTCCTATACTCAAATCCCCTAGCTATGAAGGCCAACATACTATTTGCCGCCTTCACCGCCTGCTGTACCTGTATGCCAATTTTCAATGACTGATGAACCATGACATCCAGGTCTCGTTGCACCTCCCCTTTTCCTAATCTGTCGCCATTCAGATAATATTCTGTCTTCGCGTTTTTGCCCCCAAAGTGGATAACCTGACATTTATCCACAAAAATATCCATGCATTTGCCCACTCACCTAACCTGTCCAAGTCACCCTGCAGCCTCCTAGCGTCTCCCTCACAGCTCACACCGCCACCTAGTTTAGTGTCATCTGCAAACTTGGAGATATTACACTCAATTGCTTCATCTAAATCATGAATGTAGATAGTCGCTGCCTGCCATTCTGAAAAGGACCCGTTTATCCCGACTCTCTGCTTCCTGTCTGCTACCAGTTCTCTATCCACGTCGGTATATTACCCCCAGTACCATGTGCTTTGATTTTGCACATCAATCTTGTGTGGGACCTTGTCAAAAGCCTTTTGAAAATCCAAATACACCACATCCACTGGTTCTCTCTTATCCACTCTACTAGTTACATCCTCAAAAAATTCCAGAAGGTTTGTCAAGCATGATTGCCCCTTCATAAATCCATGCTGACTTGGACCGATCCTGTCACTGCTTTTCAAATGCGCTGCTATTTCATCCTTAATGATTGATTCCAACATTTTCCCCACTACTGATATCAGGCTAACCAATCTATAATTACCCGCTTTCTCTCTCCCTCCCTTTTAAAAAAATGGTGTTACATTAGCTCAGTCCTCCGGCTTGCTACTTTTTCTGGCTAATTTGTATGCCTCTTCCTTGGATTTAACACTATCCTTAATTTCCCTTGTTAGCCACGGTTGAGCCACCTTCGCCGTTTCATTTTTACTCCAGACAGGGATGTACAATTGTTGAAGTTCGTCCATATGATCTTTAAAGGTTTGCCATTTTCTATCCACTGTCAACCCTTTAAGTATCATTTGCCAGTCTAACCTAGCCAATTCGCGCCTCATACCATCAAAGTTACCTTTCCTTAAGTTCAGGACCCTAGTTTCTGAATTAACTTTGTCACTCTCCATCTTAATAAAGAATTCTATCATATTATGGTCACTCTTCCCCAAGGGCCCTCGCACATCAAGATTGCTAATTAGTCCTTTCTCATTACACATCACCCAGTCTAGAATGGCCAGCTCTCTGGTTGGTTCCTCGACATATTGGTCGAGAAAATCATCCCTAAAACACTCCAGGAAATCCTCCTCCACCGCATTGCTACCCGTTAGGTTAGCCCAATCAATATGTAGATTGAAGTCGCCCATGATTTCTGCTGTACCTTTATTGCACACATCCCTTATTTCTTGTTTGATGCTGTCCCTAACCTCACTACCACTATTTGGTGGCCTGCACACAATTCCCACTAGCATTTCTGCCCTTTGCTATTCCGTAGCTCCACCCATACCGATTCCACATCATCCAAGCTAATGTCCTTCCTTACAATTACATTAATTTCCTCTTTAACCAGCAACGCCACCCCGCCTCCTTTTCCTTTCTGTCTATCCTTCCTAAATGTTGAATATCTCTGGATGTTGAGTTCCCAGCCTTGATCACCCTGGAGCCATGTCTCCGTGATGCCAATTACATCATACCTGTTAACTGCTATCTGCGCAGTTAATTCGTCCACCTTATTCCGAATACTCCTCGCATTGAGGCACAGAGCCTTTATAGAAGTGTTTTTTTTTAAAAAACCTTTAGGAAGTTTAATAGCAGCATTTTGAGGTTAATTTGGAAATGTTTTGTTGTTTAATGTTTTACTGTCCTAGTTTGCCAGGAGAGTTTGTGTTAAGTGTTCTGTAATTACCATTTTTGGTGCATCCACTATTTTGGGACTATAGATGGCCAGAATGAATCATAAAATCAATCATTGAATGAGAGAGCACAGAAGGAGGCCTGTGCCAGGCCTTTGAAGGAACTGTCCAATCAGTCCCACTCCATTGGTCTTTCCCCATAGCCCAGCAAATTTTTCCTTTTTCAAGTATTTATCCAATTCCGTTTTGAAAATTATTATTGAATTTGCTTCCACCGCCCTTTCAGGTAGTGCATTCCAGATCATAACAACTCATTGTGTAAAACTGTTTTCCCTCAATCTGTATCCTCTGGTTACCGACCCTTCTGCCACGAGAAACAGTTTCTCCTTATTTGCTCTATCAAAATGCTTCAAGATCTTGAACACCTCCAACAAACCTCCCTTAACCTTCTCTGCCCCAAGGAGAACAACCTCAATGGTTAGTGAATGCAAATAACACATTGCCTGACTAACACCTAATTGGAGGTCTGATTTGAAAATCTGCCCCCCTCTCCCTGAACCTTTAGTCTATATCACAGTTTGTTTTGTTCATTTTTACTTCAGCGATGAACGATTCTAATCTTAATGACACAACTGAGTCTTCCTGCAGTGCAAGCTCTGCTCACTAATACCCTGGTGAAGCTCTGCTACCCATAGCCATTTTTCTCCAGTGTTCTATTTTGCTCTACATGACTAATATGAATGCATTAAAATGCAATTTGCACCTTAATTACATTTTGCAAGCGTGTCAAAATATGTGGACATACATTTATCAAGGGGGCTGAAATTATGCTTCGTGGATGAAAGAAGTGGGAACATATTTTTCCAAGAGAGTAACATTTATACTGAAGCTGCAGTAATGGGCTAACTCAGTAATGTAAGGAGCCACTGAAGAATCCTGAGCGGGGATTACTCTTCTCATCGCTGACTAATTTCAGGATAGGGTCCTTCAGGTCTTTAATTAACATCTTCAAGGGGTTTGACGGCTGTTTTAGCCATCCCACTGCTAAATTGATGTTCTTTGCGCCCATTTTATGCACTAAAAATGGGCACAAGGCATACCAATTTCTACCCCCATAAACGAGAATCCAAGATTGCAGACAGCCATTAATGAGAAATTTGCAGATCAAAGAATCATAGAAATTTATGGCACAGGCGGAGGTCATTTGACCCATCATATCTGTGCTGGCTGAAAAACAGCAATTAGCTTCTTCGCACTTTCCAGCTCTAGGTCCGTAGCCCTGCAGGTTACGACACTTCAAATGCACATCTAAGTACTTTTTAAATCTGTTGAGGGTTTCTGCTCTACTACCCTTTCAGGCAGTGAGTTCCAGACCCCCACCACCCTCTGGGTGAAAAAAGTTCTCCTCAAATGCCTTCTAATTGTCCTACCAATTACTTTCAATCTATGCCCCCCTGGTTATTGACCTCTCTGCAAGGGTCCTTCCTATCCACTCTATCTAGGTTCCTCATAATTTTAATATCTCAATTAAGTCTGCCATCAGCCTCCTCTGTTCCAAAGAAAACAACCCCAGCTTATCCAATCTTTCCTCATAGCTAAAATTCTCTAGTCCGAGCAACATCCTCATCAATCTCCTCTGTACCGTCTCTAGTGCAATCACATCTTTCCTGTAATTTAATGACAGAAATGTAAGCAGTACTCTAGCTGTGGCCTAACTAGGGTTTTGTACAGTTCAAGCATAACCTCCCCACTCCTATATTCTATGCCTCGGCTAATAAAGGCAAGTATCCCGTATGCCTTTCTTAACCATCTCATCTACCTGGCCTGCTACCTTCAGGAATCTGTGGACATGCACTCCAAGGTCCCTCTGTTCCTCTACACTTCTCAGTATCCTACCAGTTATCGTGTATTCCCTTGTCTTGTTAGCCCTCCCAAAATGCATTATCTCACACTTCTCCAGATTGGATACCATTTGCCACTTTTCTGCCCACCTGACCAGTCTACAGCTTTCTTCCTTGCCATCAACCACACAGCCACATTTTGTATCATCTGCAAACTTCTGAATCATGCCCCCTACATTGAAGTCAAATCTTTGATATATATATAAATATATGACAAAAAGCAAGGGGCCTAGTACTGAATCCTGGGGAACCTCACTGGAAACAGCCTTCCAGTCACAAACACAACCATTGACCATTAACCTTTGCTTCCTGCTGCTGAGCCAATTTTGGATACAACTTGCCACTATCTCTTGGATCCCATGAGCTTTTACTTTTCCGATCAGTCTGCCATATGGGACCTTTCCAAAAGCTTTGCTAAAGTCCATGAAGATTACATCAAACGTGCTACCCTTATCAATCCTCTGTGTGACCTCAAAAAATTTCTCGTGACAGTATTTGGCTCCATATTCATACAAAAGGACTTAAATTAATATTGTAATATATACAAAGCACCAGAATGACAGATACCATGAATGTGACATCACGTATGTCTGTGCTCCTGGTATCTGCTGCCATTTAAACCAAGTTATGCCCCTTGATGCAGCATAGGATATTGTTCTAGCAGTTGCTAAATTCTCCAGAGAACAAGCACCATGGGGTAGTGCGTCAGCAGAATCTCAATTAGCCACTCTGCATTCAGCCCCAACACTTCACCCTTTCATTAGGTTTTCAAATAGAGATACAGGACAATGCACTCGCAAATAATACACAAGAGGACAGCAACCTGGCACATCACTGTACATACAATGTCGACACACACACAATGAAATAACTGGATGTTACTATTTACTTGGCAAGCTATCAATTAGTATGAAGACAGCCAAGGGGAGTGAACAATAAGGGCACATATACAAAAGGCATGCAATACCAGTACAGACAGAGGAAAGGAGAGCTTAAATGAATGAGATGTAAGGATGTGCTGTATTGAAAGGGCTATGTTAAAAAATAATTCATTAAACAGAGCCTGACTAACTAATCTCCCCCACTGCATCTCTGCTACAGGGGTTTCTGCACATCATCGTTGCTACCGCTTCCTTCGTAAGTCCAAGATTAGGCCTTTTTGATGACAAGGTTATGCAGATGATTGTTATTCTGCTAATCCATCTAGGGTGTAGTGTGCAACTGCTGGAATGGTCTAAGTATCGTAAACATTGTTTCATGGCCTCAACTCTGCCCAGTGAGACACCTTGGGGCCGAAATTGGTCGTCCGCCCATTTCTCGGCGGTATGCCGATGGTATGTCATTTCATACCGCCGGGCGCTGCTGGGGCAGAGTGCGCGTGATTTTCATCCATTTTTTCTCGGCGGTATGCCGAGCAGAGTGCAGCGGGCGGAGCGGAATGCAGCCGGGCGGTCTGCCTGCGGGCAGCGAGTCCTTTGCACACAGGAATCTTCGGGTGTGAGTTCTGCGCACGCGCATTCTGCTGCGAGGCTCCTCCCCCCGAGAGACACAGACCAGAATCGACAGAGACTGCCAGCCTGAGGGCAATGTGCAGGTATGTGGCGGGGGAGGTTTGGGGGGGGGTCGCTCCTTGTGGCTGAGATCGCTACTTGGGGGGAGATCGCAACTTGTGGGGGGGGCAGATCGCTGTGGGGGGAGGAACAAATCACTGTGGGGGAGGGGGGGAAACACATCGCTGTGGGTAGGAGAAGAGATTAGGGGATTGGAGAGACTGGGGTGGGGTGACAGATAAAAACATTTTCACTGGTGAAGATGCATACTGCCGACTGAAGATCGACTTAAAACCATCTTTTCCAGGGCGGTCTGCAGGGTCGGCGGTATGTCGGTGGTAAGTCATCAATTTGGCAATTTTGGGCGGTATGTCGGCGGTGTGCAGGGGTGGACGGTATGCATACTGCCCGGTGGTATGTCATTGATGAATTTCCCGACGGGTGGTATATGTGTGGTATGTTGGTATTTTTCGATCAATTTCGCGATTTTGGGCGGTATGTCGGCAGTCCACAGGTGGTATGTCCACCAATTTCGGGCCCCTTATGGCAGCATGTACCTCATTGTAACTGTTCTGTTTTGAGAATGATGAATGATGTATGGATGTTAACAGACAAGGATACAGTGGATTAGAATGGTTTCCTCGAAGCCAGCCTTCCAAACGGTCATCTCCTTGAAAGAAGATATGGCACATTGCTTTGCCTCAAGATGCAGGCATCAGGAATGCATTTCGGCAGGGTGGATTTTTTGTACATGATCTTGAGATTTTCATCATAACTCATCTGAAATTTCATGGAATAAAATCCCTTCCTGTTAAATTATGGCATTGTATAATGTGTTGGTGTTCATATGACTACCCGTATGCAGTCTGTTGAGCATTCCACCTGGGGACGCCAGTCTGGCCATAATATTAAGTATGCCTTTCTTGGTTTTGCTGCTGTTCTTTGTTGAATTTGAAAAAGTTATCTGTGTCTCAAGATGATGGCAAAACCCGATGAGTCAGAGCCTTCTGTGGCACTCTACGCTCTTTTGAGAAGCCCTTGTAACTGCTGAGTATGGTAGATTCGGGGCAGGGGTGCAGATAGGTTCTGTGCAACTTCCTTTATTTTTGAGTTGCTCTCTCCTGCAATTACTGATCCAGCAACAACATCAGATTGAGGGTTCCAAGGATGTGCATACTATTCGGGCTGGATTTTCGGGTCAAATGCGACCCAGATTTCGTCGGGTTTTGACCCTCCACGGTGAAAAATAGGGCTGTTTTGCGTCCGGGCGCGATCCTCGGGTCGGTTTTAGCGGCAGCGCTTAGAAGCACCGCCGGAGAGAGCTGCGCCGGCTGTGTAACGGCTCACATTGCGACACCGACAGAAGCTTCGACAATCACCTGACCCGTACACTCCGAAACGTGGCCACGCGATGACCGGCAGGGGAAACAGCAGTGAGGCGGTGAGTTGGATAAACTGCAAAAAAGGTAAGTTCCAGTTTTAATTTTTTTATATTTTGCAGCGATTTGTGTGGTAAGGGTGTTGGCAATGTTTTTTGAATGTTTTTGTGAATGTTTATTTTATCCCCTCCCAAGGCCTCTCTCGGAGTGCTCCCGGCCCCGCACTAAAGTTGGCGAGATTCCTGATTTTACGCCGCGAAAGTAGTACAATGCCTCCCTTTGTGCTGTGCCCCTGGCACAGGGCCCAAATGACAAAAGATGCTCCACAAAGCGCAAACGTTAATCGGGCGGCAAATTTCCCGCCCCGCCTCTGTTTTCGCCCTGAAAACAGCAAAGTCGAAAATCCAGTCCAATGTCCGCAAGAAAATCTGCCACTGCAACAGTTTCCCTTCACGGGTTGCACTGCAAAGGTTACAACAGCTGCTCAAGCAACTTGCAATTGCTGTGAGGCACCAGAATACAGAACAGATCAAAAGATGCATTACATTCAAACAGGGAGCCTTAATGAGTTTCTTTTTTTACAGCCGCCTAATAATTTAAATAGCTTTTCCTCAGGAAAAAAAAATGATACTTTGTGAGACCCTTGTTAAAGCCAACATGGAATTGTTGTAAGATCACCAGACAAAATGAAAGGAAATACAACTATCCAATTTACGCAGAAATAATGCCAAAATAAATCATTTGGTATCGATAACTCAATTTAAGCCCCAGAGTATGCTGGATTGGAAAATGACCGTAGAAATCTGTGATGATGCAGCCTATTTTGTGTTGATGCATACATCACATGTGTTGCTACAATTACAAGAATAGTATTTAGTCCCACTGTTCACTACTCCCCATAGCTGGCATTGCAACAAAACAAGTTTCAGATCTGAATTTACTGTGCAATCTTCCCTGGTTGTAGTTGCAATGATGCAAATGGTGCACTAATTAACAATTCATGTCGTTATAATTTCAATACAATATTAAGCACACAGCTGGTGGGCACTTGTCTAGAAGCTAAATCCTGCAGAGAATATTGAAACTTATGGTAGCAACAGAAACTGCCACTGGACATGGAAGCTAGATTTCTCTGTTGACCCCAGACTGGAACGTTAACCTTTTGTTTTGCCTGTATCAGCAGTAGCTTTTATGGTTGTACCAGCTCCTGCATTACATCTGTGATGTACTTGCTCTTTCTTCCAAAGAGTCAAAGGTAGCTTCTTACACTCTGACACCCAGTGCATCCAGAGCAGATTCCAGTCTATTATGTCTGCAATTACCATCAAATAATTCCACGAGGCCTTGCACTATGAGTAAGAGCTGTGTGTCTTCAGTCCATTTAAAACGGCTGTACAGTGAGGAGCAGCACGGCTGGCTGCCTTTTATATCCCCCTGCACACCAGGGCAGGAAACTCCTGGGCCTCCAACAGCAGTGTCCTCAGGTGGTACATCGTACATAGTTACATAGTGAATACAAAGAGTTTGCATACATAACATCATTCCTCCCCAAAGTCTTTGATGCGAGTTGATTACAGGTTAAGGTGAACCAGAACCCTGCACGTTATGAGTGTCGCTTCTGGCCTGGGTGAGTTGGTTGGACCCTTGCAGCGCGACTGGTTGGGCTGGACTGTTGGGGATGGTGGAATCATCCTCGTGGTTGGCAGCGAGGTCTGTTGTCGATTGGGCGTGTGTCGGTGGGTCGCTGAAGATGAGGTCCTCTTCTGGTGGTTCCTGTGAATCATAATTTGGTTTGGTCCAAATGTTTTCTGCACATTTGACTGTTAAGCAGTTTGACAACAAACACTCTATTCCCCTCCTTGGCTAATACAGTGCCGGCAACCCATTTGGGGCCCTGACCGTAATTCAGCACAAACACAGAGTCATTTACAGTGATGTCACGTGATACAGCCGCGCGATCATGGTATGTGTTTTGCTGATAATGCCTGGTTTCCACCTGATCACAGAGGTCAAGGTGTACTTAGAAGAGCCTGGTTTTGAGTGCTCATTTCATTAGTAATTCTGCAGGGGGAACCCCAGTAAGTGAGTGGGGTCGTGTCCTTTAGCTGAGCAGTACCCGGGACAGGTGGGTTTGTAAGGAGCCTTCTGTGACACGTTTCAAGCTTTGCTTTATGGTTTGGACTTTCCGCTCCGCTTGGCCGTTGGATGCGGGCTTGGACGGGGCAGATCTGACATGCTTGATGCCATAACGGGTCATGAATTCATTGAATTCCGAGCTGGTGAAGCATGGACCATTGTCGCTGTCAAGAATTTTGGGTAAGCCATGGCCCTGAGGCTTTCAATGGTGGCTGCGGATGTGCTGGATGCCATTATAGCACATTCAATCCATTTGAAGTTGGCATCCACAACAACCAGGAACATCTTTCCCAGAACGGGGCCCACATAATCCACATGGTGGATCCTGGACCATGGTTTTGAGGGCTGGGACCAGAGACTAAGTGGAGTCTCCCTGGGAGTATTGCTCAGTTGTGAAAACGTATAACACTGCTGCACGCACGACTCCAGGTCCGAGTCGATGCCAGGCCACCAGTTGTGGGACCCGGCGGTAGCCTTCATCATGACAATGCCTGGGTGGGTGCTGTGTAGGTCACGTATGAAGGTTTCCTTGCTTTTCTTTGGCAAGATAACGCAGTTGCCCCATAAGAGGCAATCTGAATGGATCGCCATTTCGTCTTTACGATGGTGAAATGGCTTGATCTCGTCTTGCATGTCTCTAGGGACCGCTGACCACTTGCAACTTTTTACAAGGGATAGCAGAGGATCCTGGCTGGTCCAGATCTTAATTTGGCAGGCCGTTACGCTATTAAAGGTATCCATGGCCAGTAGCAGGTCTGCGGGCTGCGCCGTTTCCACCCTGGTGGTGAGCAACGGTAGTCGGCTGAGAGTATCGGCGCAGTTTTCAGTGCCTGGCCTGTGGCGGATCACATAGTCGTAGGCAGACAGTGTTGGTGCCCATCTTTGGATTCGAGACGAAGCATTGGTGTTTATGCCTTTGCTTTCCGAAAACAGTGAGATTAGGGGCTTGTGGTCGATCTCTAGCTTGAACTTGAGTCCAAACAAATATTGGTGCATCTTTTTTACACCGTAAACACAGGCTAAAGCCTCCTTTTCGACCATGCTGTAGCCTCTTTCAGCCTTTGATAGGCTTCTGGATGCATGTGCAACTGGTTGGAGCTTGCCCACTGCACTGGCTTGCTGCAAAACACACCCAACACCGTACGACGATACATCACATGTTAAAATTAGACGTTTACATGGGTCATATAATACCAGCAACTTATTCGAACACAGCAGGTTTCTGGCCTTCTCAAAGGCGGCCTCTTGATTTTTACCCCAAGCCCAGTCATCTCCCTTGCGTAACAGCTTGTGCAATGGTTCCAGCAAGGTGTTCAACCCTGGAAGAAAGTTACCGAAATAGTTGAGGAGTCCCAGGAACGAGCGCAGCTCTGTTACATTTTGTGGTGTGGGTGCATTCTTGATGGCCTCCGTCTTTGAGTCCGTGGGTCTGAAGACGTCTGCCGCAATCTTCATCCCCAGGAATTCTACCTCTGGCGCCAGGAAGACACATTTGGATCATTTCAACTGGAGTCCAACTCTGTTTAGTTGACTTAAAACTTCTTCCAGGTTGTGCAGGTGTTTGGAGGTGTCGTGGCCAGTGATGAGGATATCGTTCTGAAATACGACAATGCGTGGAACTGATTTCAACAGTCTCTCCATGTTTCTTTGGAATATGGCTGCAGCAGAGCGAATCCCGAACGGGCACCTGTGGTACACGGACAGTGTTAATGCATGTTAATTTTTTCGATGACTCAACCAGCTCCTGGGTCATGTAAGCGGAGGTTAGATCCAGCTTGGTGAACACCTTTCCCCCTGCTAATGTCGCGAAAAGGGCATCGGCTTTGGGTAGTTGGTACTGGTCCTGTAACGAGACTTGGTTGATCATTACTTTGTAGTCGCCGCAGATTCTGACCATGCTATCGCTCTTTAGTACCGGAACAATCGGTCTCGCCCACTTGTTGAACTCGACTGGTGATACGATTCCCTCGCGTTGAAGTCTGTCCAATTTGATCTCCACTTTCTCCCTCATCATGTAGGGGACTGCTCGAGCCTTGTGATGAATGGGCTGTGCCTCGGGGACCAAGTGGATCTGTACTTTGGCGCCTGTGAAGTTGCCGATGCCTGGTTCAAATAAAGATGGGAACTTGCTCAACACTTGAGCACAGGAAGCATTGTCCACTGACGATAATACCTTGACTTCTTCTCAGTTCCACCGAATTTTCCCATCCAGCTTCTGCCAAGCAGCGTTGGCCCATCACCTGGTACAATCCACAGTGGCAGCTCGTGTGCCTCTCCATCATAGGATACTTTTATGTTCACACTGCCAATAACTGGTATCAGTTCCTTGGTGTAATTGCTTTGTTGTTGCCCCACAGCCTTTCAAATGCCTTCTGGCTCATATTTGACTGACTCGCCCCCGTGTCCAGCTCCATGGATACAGGAATGCCATTTAATTTGACTTTTATCATCATGGGAGGACTTTTTGTGGAGAGGGTGTGCACCCCGCTCTCTGCTCCCTTGGGCTGAGTTACCTCTCTAGCTTGTCCTTTGTGATCCACGCTGGATCGGGACTCTTCTGCCGACTCCACTGCCACGTGGTGAGTCGCAGTACGTTTGCACATTCGCTGGAGGTGGCCCCTTGTGCTGCAGCTTTTGCACGCATAGTCTTTAAATCGACATTGATGGGCCCCATGATTACCCTCGCAACGCCAGCATTGTGTTAATGATTTTGCATTTACATCCCTTAGCGGCCTAGCAGCAGCAGGCATGTAGGCTCTGCTCTGTACAGTTCTTATTAATTCAACAGTTCTGCCTGCAATCGGCGTTATTTTACGTATAGTACTTGCCAGTGAGCTCCGATTCTAGTAGGAATCACGAATTAGTTCAGTCAGCTCTTCGTATTTCTTATCCTTGGCCTTCGTGGGTGCCAGCAAGTCCCTGACGAGGAGGTAGACCTCAGGCCCACAACTGGTGAGCAGTATAGCCTTGCGCTTCTCCGCCAATGTGTCTGTCTCCCCTGCCAGTTCGTTTGCCACGAAATATTACTCGAGCCTTTCCGTGAAGGCATCCCAATAATCACCCTCTGCGAAGTCTTTTAGTGTGCCAAAGGTAGCCATAATCGTGTGAAAGTCCTTATTCTCGTCACCAGTTATTATGTCTGCAATTACCATCGAATAACTCCACGAGGCCTTGTACTGTGAATAAGAGCTGTGTGACTTCAGTCCTTTTAATATGACTGCAAAGTGAGGAGCAGGATGGCTGGCTGCCTTTTATATCCCCCTGCACACTAGGGCAGGAAACCCTTGGGCCTCCAACAGCAGCGCCCTCAGGTGGTACATCGTACATGGTTACATAATGAATACAAAGAGTTTGGATACATGACACAGTCTTTCATTCACAAGCTATGTGCTAGGAAGCTGTGGAGGCAACATGCATCATGTCACCTTGCATCTGGGAGAACCCCTGCCCTATGGTTCTCAATACTTGGTCACATCTGGGTCACGTACTGCTGCTTAACCCTAGACGTGCAGTGAAACTTTGCTCCATGGACCTGTGTACATGAATGCGTGCTCCAGAATGTCCCATTCTAAGGGACCTAGACAAAGGCTTCAATCCTAAGTAACATAGGCATCTGAAGACTGCCTCTGACTCATATTCAGATTCGGAGGATGGCAGTCCATTATGTGGGACTTCACACGGCACAGACCCTATTTTGCCAGGATCATCTCCTGAAGATCCTTGTTTGCTATTTTAAAAGACTAAGGAGGCCCTAATTTAAAAAGGTCATATCATAAACATCCGAAATTGTTCCGAAAGTTTCTTGAGGAATTCTCTTTTTATTAAAACTCATCACAGGGAAGATCTGATATAACACAGGAAGTTAAAACGGGTCACATTTTGTTGCATTTTGTGCTGCAGGAAGTGATGTATTGGGTTCACTGAGAGTGCAGCAGCATAATATGACAATTAACTTTAAGTGGAGTTCCTGTTTAAGTATACAGCAAAGGCATTTTTCTACATGCAACTGTGAAAAATAATGTAATTAACATATCTTTACCAATAATACAAGTTAATTTGTCAGGAAAAGTTGTTAATGCAAATCTTTCATTTTGCCTTATTAGTTGCAGACACAATAATTATTTTCCTGAACTAAATTCAGTTTGATGTGATGTTTCTTCCCAGTGCAGTATAGAAAATATCTTAATAAAAACCTGTGTCCCGTTTAAGGATGTGTGGATATTCTTGTAAAAAAAAACTTTACAAATTACATTCTGGCCATATGTGGATGTGGGAATTACCTGACAGTGCTTGGCACCTATTTTTGGCAGCTGATGTTTTGCCTCATGCAGCACTGATACAGCTTTAACAATGGTAATTAGAATTGTTTAAGACAGATATAGCCTCGCCTTTACACTACCATTATAATTTCTAACCATAAAAAGGGGAGACTCTAGTGAGCCTTGCTACTATAGAAGTATCTTCTTGCTGATATCACTGGTTTATAAAATAATTCTCTAGGTTGTCACATCACACATATCAAATGCTGGAGGCTCACAGAATAATCAAAGAGAAACTCGCTGGATTCCCCTCATGAGATTGTGGCTCTATAGAAGCTTGTGAAATATTGCTACTCTACCTACAATCCTTTCACCGATTTACATAAGGCTTTCAACCCAGTGCCTCATGCAGCCTTCACGAGGACGCTATCAAAGTATCTGGCCAAATCTTGGATTTTATCTGGATGTGTAATTCAGATCCAATATCCATGTAAGGGTTGATGGGAGACTCACTGAACTTATTTCTCCTGAAAGGGGAGCGAGTTAAGATTGTCCATTATGACCCATTCTATTTTATGCATTCATGTGTTCGGTGGCACTGGGAGGGATGAAAATATCTGTTCCAGGCATTTATGAAAATACCGTGGCACTCCTTTTTGCAGATGATATTGTGTTGCTGGGAAGCCTCCTGAGGCTATCCTCACCATCTTGAAAAAAGGGCTAACCAGTGGAATTAAAAAAAATGAATTTGTGGATGTGGGCGTCACGGGCAAAGCCAGCATTTATTGCCCATCCCTAAGTGCCCTCGAGAAGGCGGTGATGAATCATCTTCTTGAATACAACTGAATGACTTGCCATTTAAGAGGGGCAGTTAAAAGTCAACCACATTGCTGTGGGTCTGGAGTCACATATTGGCCAGACCAGGTAAGGATGGCAGATTTCCTTCCCTAAAGGAGATTAGTGAACCAGATGGGTTTCCACGACAATCCGGTAGTTTCATGGTTACCGTTACTGATTCTAGCGTTTTTAACTCCAGATTTATGTAAATTGAATTTAAATTCCTGAGCTGCATGGTGGGATTTGAACTCACATCTCTGGATCATTAATCCAGGCCTCAGGATTACTAGTCCAATAACTTAGCCACTATGCTACCGTACCCGATAAATATGGTGGCTGTCCCTAAGTACAGCTTTGATCTGCTCAAGTGAGGATCATAAAGGTATTTCCTGGAAAGTTTAAGAGGTATCTATCTCAGTTGTTGGTTCATATTAGTACCAGGTGGCAGGGAGGATGCCAGCTTCAGCCTGGACACAGTACTCCCAAAGTGCACCGAGAAGGGGATTTTCATTCTTTTACATCTTCAATATCGGCAAATTACCAGTGCAGGTGATGCTTGTGGTGTATAAGAAATGTGTCTAAGCAGTGCTTCTTTGAGGTTCAGGATTCTTTAGCAGGCAACTGAAGGGGTTCCTCCAGCCTATGTGTGAGATACTGGGCCAAATTGTGAGATGCATTTATAACAAACAGGGGAATTATCAGCACAGAAGGAGGTCTCCGGCCTATTGAGTACCCTAGAGGGGCGGTCAGCCTCATGGCGAACAGACCTCTTTGCCAAGGCATCTCACGTAGGGACCTGGATTAAGCAGTTGTTTATAAGTAAGCCTGGTAGTGGGACTTAGTGGTGGATATTGACACAAATGCCATATGTGGGTCCTTCCACCATGCTGAAGGCAAATGTCCATCGTAAAGTTGATCAGAAAACTCTGAGACTTTAAGTGAGTGCTGCTGGAAGGTATCACCTGGGGGCTGAGTATAAAAACACATGCTCAACTATCTAGGGATTGGTGCCTACCATGATTGAGTTGCATAGAAGCAAGTAGCAATGAATGGAACTACCATCCACTGGCAGAAGGTGTCAGAAGGATGGTGGCACTGTACTCACACACATTATATTCATGCAGTTCATTATACTGCTCATGAGACGCTTCTGTAGCCTGTTGCCGACCTAGCAAGGACTGAAACATGCACTCTCCACTGATGAACTGGCGACTATTATATTGGGCAACTGCAGGAAACCTGTCAAACTCTGTATTTGATGCTAAAGCAAAAATTAAAGTCTTATGCATGATTCATATCTGTACTGATTTATTGTAGTTCAGTTCGGATGAAAACGTTCCCACTGACTGCAGTTTCCCAGGAATAGGGAAGAGATTTTTAAAAAGCCAGACTCGTGTTGCTAATCATAACTAAATAATCACTGTTGGAAAGTGGATATGTGTGGACATTGGGTGAGGACAGCGTGATGCTTAGCTGGAATGTCCCACAGTTAGATCGTTCACGAACACTTTGCCTATGCACATTCATAAATGGCCACTTGGATAAAGTATTGGAGGGCTGTCAGCACCTTTGTTGCCATGCAGTCTAACAAGCCTAGGAGAAGATGGGAGAATATTTATTTAGAGATGGAAAAAAAACTTGTTGACAGCTATAAATCCAACTATAATTGCTTCTTAGAATCCCAGCCCAATTTCACCAATTCCTCTTGTACGTCCATAAACTACCATAGTTAAGTACTAGAGATATCTACACTCATTACATTTCCCCCCACCATGTTATGCAACCTATATGAAAAAAGCTACGCTTTAATTGCAGGGTTTCATGCAATTACAATATCACTGTATGATATCCAAAAGACTGTGTTTAGTCTGAATGGCACAACATGCTTAATTGTCAATATATTATGGAAGTAATTAGTGGCAATTTCTATCTTTGAGTTGAAGAAACAAAGTGTTATCTTTCAAGCTGTGAAATTGGTGCTTATATAGCACTCTCTGCTCAGGCTCACAATGGGTATCCAATAACTCTTTTCTCACCAAGTAAAATCTGATATTGGTATTGGTAGTATGTTTGGTTATCCACCGTTGATACAGTTGCTACACCTATTTGAAATATTAAATAAATAAATATCACCACTAACATGGCTTATTATATTTCCAAATATCAGCTCCTCTATTATGAGCTTCTCTATTATGAACAGGAGTTGACATTGAGCTGAACATTAACCAGTGTCGGATGTGATCAAATTAGTTTTACCAATGCTAGCTTCTGGCTTCACTTATCCTAAAGATGAAGATACTGCGTCTGTATTTCCCCTGACTCCACTGACATAGATCAGATTCTTTCTCTGTGAAAGCTCCTCGGCTGAAATCAGGACAGCATAAAAAAAACATATTTTGTGATACATGTGTTCACAGTCACTTTTATTAAGCATGCCTTTAACAACCATTTATCAGTCTACTCCAGTCTCAATGCAATGATTTTTAATGGGATCCGAGTCTAGACTAAGCAGGCATTTCTCTCAAGAAGCCAATATTGGTTAGTCCCCAGAGTAACCATTTAATACATATTCTACTGTATTTTCAGTAATTGTGTCAAGGTTAGCTCTTGAGAGGCCCATACATTTTAATGTTATGTTGCAACTCTGGTAAGTAATGCCCACATATGATTTTTATACTGTCAAGTCCTAGTAACTTAGTAAACTGATGTACAGTTAAATAACATTTAAAAAATTGACAGATGACATAGAACATTGTATATTCCATGAAGGTCTGAGGCAATTGTACAATCAATTTAATGGCACCCAAAATGATTTGAAACTGCATGTTGGGTTGATTTATGAGTACTGAAATTTGGCCCAATTTGGACAACTTTGGATTTTAGGCAATATCTCGCTCTGTGCATGCGAATTGTTAATTATTACTTTTCAGCCATCATGGTATTATGTCTGCTGCCACAGAATCAAATTGGTTACATATTAAACAAAATTATCTTGTGGGATTTTGAATGCCATAGTAAGAATTAAGCAAAATGTTTAACTCTGTTGGGCTTTCATTTCCAGCTTTGCAGTTTGTTTACAATTGTGGTCTATTTTTCCAGGAATTGCTGTTGTATTTTTTATCGCATTTAATTAAGTTTAATAGGTCTTACATTGCTATGGTATTTTAATTCTGAATGTACCAGGGTCAGAAATATATTCAATTCAATATTTAATGGAATTCAATTAATTTTATATTGAAGTTCTGATTGAAAACAATCATATTAAATAAACCATATTTAATACTTCACGATACTTCTTATTTTAAAAGTTAAGTTGAAAGGTTGACATCTATCATAGCTCCTACTAAGATAACACAAACTCACAACCAAAGGCTGCACAATAATTAGTGCAATGGAAAGTGATCCTGGGAATTCTACACTCTAGAATGGTAGTTGCACATCTCCCCCTGCTGCTGAAATATTGTATAAAATCACATTTTCAAAAATCCACTGTTCATACTTGCAATCAAAATTAGGTACATTTATTATTCGGACAACCATTCTCAAACAATGGAGTGTGAGACCTGTCCTGGTAGAGCAAAGCAAATAAGCCCCCCAAAAAATCAAACGGCACCTATCAAATGGCAAAATAACAAAGTCACAAGCCTCATTCCTTTCCACTCCAGAGCTACCAAACATTTAAAATAAAAATCTGAAACAGAAACAGAAAATGCTGCAAACTCTCAGCAGGTCAGGTAGCAGTTGTGGAGAGAAAGGACAAATCAATGCTTCTGGTGTACGAACCCTTCATCAAGACTGAAAGATATTCCTGGTGAACAGCACTTAAAAAGGAATAGAACAAGGGGTAGGGAAATGCACACACACACACACACACAATAAAAGGGAATGATTTGTAAAGGGTTAAATGGTAGACGTGATATTAGCATGAGACATAGAAAGAGAAATCAAAGAAATAAAATAGATTCAAGGCACAGAGAGCGTGTGAATCGCTTGAAGAGGTGAGTGAAAGGGAGCTGTAAAGGGAGAACGAGGGGAAATGAAGCACGCTCCAATGGCTCAGGAGCCAGGAAGAAAAAAGCAAGTTGATATCAAGGCTGCCGACCCTCACTTCTTCCATCCCCACTTTAGCACTTTACAAGTCAGTGAATGTGCGAGTGTATTTTTCCCTCCTACTTCCTTGTTCTGTTCCTTTGTAAGTGCTGTTCATCAGTCATATCTTCCAGCTTTAACACAACCGAAACGCCAACTTGTCTGTTCTCTTCGCAGATGCTACGTGACCTGCTGAGCGTTTCCAACATTTTCTGGTTTTCTGTCTATTAAATTACAACCACGCACATTGGAATGAATTCTGAACCCTGAAAATCGCAAAGTTACAGTGACATTGTGAATCAATTAAAAAAAACTAGCAAAATTAAGAAGACATACATCAGTGGGAATGTATATCCAGCAACTGAACAGAGCTTTAAGAAGCAGCATACATTATAATTGACACCTGCAGCGCTTCAGCCTGGACAGAGCAACAGATGAGAATCCATTGGGACTCTTTGTAAAGGGATACTTCAACTGCAGTATCAGACTGAAGTGGTGCTGGCAAGCTGCTGCTTAAAGCTCTGCTTTATACTTAATACAACAAGATAGTGAAACAGGCCTGCTGCTCAATTCATTGCCGCATAGGGATATGATTATTGATTTCCTTCAGCACAAAAATGTATTCTTTGGTACATCATCTGTAAATCCTCTGGAAATTAAATCCACACGCTCATTAGAATGTCCTAAAGGTTTTCAAAATTATGCCAAGCAAGAAAACTAAAATGGGAATTAAGGAGATACCAGGTCTGGGAAGTAGGTTAGAAAAAAAATGGGGTAAAAGGACAAATGTTACAGAAAAGAAAACATTTACATATCTGTAAAAAAGTAAAGTCCAAAATGCTGGAGAGCACAACAAATTAAGAACTGAAGTTTCCGCTTGGCTGCGCTGTTTTTTCCGGCGCAATTAATCTGGAATCGGGGTAACCAGCACAAAAGATCACAGAATTTTAAACGCAAATTGCATTCAGCGCAACTTGAATTACCGCGATCTTTTGTACTACTGTAGTTTAAAAAACATCGTGCAAGAAGCAGGCTCCCCCCACAAAGCTGGACAAGGCTCCAGATCAAATTTAATCACCTTCAAGACTGTTCCAAAAATAAAGCTTTTTTTTGGAATAAGGACACTAATAAACACAGTTTAAAAACTCTTGAATATAATTTATTTAATTTACTAAGAAATTGACTACTGTACCACAATAAAACTCGGAAATAGTTTTGTGTATTTTTTAACAGACAGTTTCAGTAATTTGAAATTGGGTTACACACAGGTGGTGGATTGACACTGTGATTTAAAATGCTGGATTTTGGGCTCCCTTGCATCTCTAGTAGTGCCCCGGAGGGGCGGTAAAGGGTGCTTTTAGGCGTAACGGCGGGTGTCCAGCTTTTACCGCCCAGTCGCCAAATTCAGCTGATGCCGTGCAAAAATTTATCCTGCAAAAATCTGTCTATCTCCACCTTAAATTTAATCAATGACCCAGCCTCCACGGGAAGAGAATTCCAAAGCTTCACAACCCTGAGAGAAGAAGTTCTTCCTCATTTCCATTTTAAATGGGCGACCCCTTATTCTGAGACTATGCCCCCTAATTCTAGATTCCCCCATGAGGGGAACCACCCTCTCTGCATCCACGTCAATCATTGTGCAATGCTCTGTTAGTGCCCTGAATGCAAAAATAGGCCCTAACACTCCATTATATGCCTGCCCCCAGGAAACTCCCGAAAAACCAGCCGGGGCCCAAAATTGGTGTCCTTACCGCTCATTGCCGCTGAGTGTTTTCAGTGGTTTCCCCTCGGTGACAGATTTCTCCAGGTCTGGCGCCGGTGGGAGGGCAGGTGGACCGCTGGGAAGCGCCCGCTGACGGCCGCTAGCGTGCAAGGCACGTAAGTGACCACCCGCCCGCCGAGCTGGCAGATTCCTCCAGGTGGGAGTCGGCGGCAACAGGGGGAAGGACCGCTGTGTGAAGGTAGGTCTAACCCTGACGGTAAGTCAGAAGATCTGCAAAAAAAGGTGAGTGAAATTCTTCTAATTTTTTTTCCCAGCGAATTATCTGCAAGGGATCCCCTGAAGGCGTTCCAGTGCTTTTTTTTGTGACAATTTTTATTTTTAGGTCTTCCCCCCCGCCTCCCTGGGCTCAACTCAATCCTCGGTGGCACTTTGGCGAGGATCGCATTTGCAGCCGAGCTTGGGAGCTCCCGCCCGCTGCTGCCCAGATTGACGGTGTAAGTCGTTATTTTGCCGCCGGGCGGTATTGCCAGCTCTTTCAGAAGAATCTTCCTGGCAAAGTATCGCCCGGTCTCTCGCCGGCTTTCGGCAGTCCTTTGGGCGGCACTTGGGCGGGCCTTGGCTTTGACCAAGTTCGGGCCCCAGATGTTCCCACGGTCCAATCGGCAGTATTTGCGGTGTATATAATTTGAGGGAGGCGGCTCCTACAGCGTAAGCCACATTGACTGCAACGGTTGCACACAGCTCACTGCATGAAGCTCTGACTTCAAAGTGGTACTTTTATCTGCCATTACAGCCTCCTTACAGCTTCACTGAAAGAAATTAATAGGGGCATTACTAGTTCGCCAGCGTATCATCCTCCATGCTATTGCTAGAGGCCTCAGGATACAACAAGGGCTCTTGGCCATGTCGGGCCGAGGATGAGGTAAGGCCGAAGACATCTGGAGAGGAGGGCTTACCCGTCATGAGTTTACCGGCACCAATACTCATACCTCGAGCTCTCTGAGAAGCAATGTGTGAGAAGGCTGCGCTTCCGAAAGGAAGTGCTGACAGAGATATGCCATCTCCTACAGGCAGACCGAATGCTGGACCGCTCTGGAGGCAGCCTTCAATACTCCAATCAACAGGTTTCCGAATGCATTGTGGTGTGCTGCATGTTGTACAGCTTGGCCATCATGAGGGATAGGCACTTGGGTCCTTTAGCCAATGTTCATATATAGTTAATGTTGATGTGTTGTCAAACATTGACATTTTTATTTTCAGGACTTTGTGTTCTTGGACAGATTTGTGGTACACCTTTGGAAGTGGGTTAGTAAGTTGCGTGAATGGTGAGACATATGGGCACCCCCACAATGGTGATAAGTGTGAAAGGAATGGGTTGGGCATTGCAAGGCTGCTTTATGTAGGTGGTGTGGGGTGATGCTAACCTGGTGCATCATGTGGCAGTCAGGGTGTACAGCATCAAGTAAAGTAAATGTGGCCATGGTGAGGCCTTCACTGGCCTCCCGGGCAGCAATGTGGGCGGGTGCTGATGCCCTGTGTATTGTGCAGCATCTGGTGATTGAGGAGAATGTTGGTGATGTTGGTAGTGATGCTGGTCTGTTTAGTGATGTTGGTGGTGGGGCTGATTGTGGTGAGATTCTAAGGACTAAGGTAAGATTTCTTTCAAGGGCATCGTGCTGCTGGAATAGATGGCAGGTGAGGTTGAGATGACAGAAGCGATCTGTCAATGGTGAGAGAGGTTGCTCCAAGGAGGTGACAGCAAATAGAGAGTTCACTGCAGACACTTCCAAAGTGCACACAGCTCAAAAGTCTTTTCCAAATCCTGAAGGCTTCAGCTACTGACATTGGAAAGTGAACAGCTGTGAAATGGTAGCTTTTATACCACTTCTGCAGTTGTTAACTGGCCAAAGCAATGGAGAGTCATTGAGAAGTCGATACACTTACTTGCCGTGAAACCTGAGGGACCTCAAAATGTTTAAGCCTCTTAATTAGCATTTAAGTACCTTTTTATGATGTAAATTACCTATCCCGCCACTTGCTGTCAGGCTGCGATCCAAACGCAGATCTGACATCTGAGAAACTCACTCGGAGGCGGGTTTAGAGTGGGAGCCCGACCCGCTGTAAATCACGGCCATTTTGACAGCGGGCCCGCCTCCAAACCCGCACTCGTAGGGCTGGGAAGATTACGACCTTGGTCTGAGTTAGGATACAGTCAGCAGAGTTTTGATTGAGTACAAGTTGATGTAGGGTGGAAGTTGTGAGGTCGGCCAGGAGAGCATTGGAATAGCCAAGTCCATAGGTAACAAAGGCATGGACAAGGGTTTCAGAAGTAGATGAACTGAGGCAAGTTCAGAGTTGGGTGATGTTACAGAGGTGCAAGAAGGTGGTCTTGGTGATGGAGTGGTTATTGATCGGAAGCTCATCACAGGGTCAAATACGACATCAAGGTTACAAACTGTCTGGTTCAGCCTCAGGCAGTTACCAGGGAGAGGGATGGAGTCAGTGGTTAGGGAACGGAATGTGTGGCGGAGACCAAAGACTTTGGTCTTCCCAATATTTAGTTGAAGGAAATTTCTGCTCACCAACTGCATCTGTGACGTGGATGTGTTCAATATTGTTGTCAATGCTGGAACACATGGCAATCTTGACCCAACAAGCGGGAGAGATGGAAGAACAGTGTCGGCTAACCTAGTTAATTTGCCATTAATCAAACTGCAGCTCAGTCCCCTCAACAAAGGAACTAAACTCAATTGTAACTTCTAGCATGGTAGCTGCAATTTCTAACATAAACTTGTTGAATGCCAGATTGAAGATGCCTATTCCTTGGGGTATTAACGATTTGATGGTCTGCTTTGCTACAGATTCGTGTCCAATACAGAATCCCCGAAGTGGCTGTTATATCCATTTTCTCTGATGGAAGCTGCTTAGCAATCCTGAATGGCTCTTTTTCATCAGTATACATTTTTGGAGGTGGGTCACAGATGGCAAGGGAAAGAAATTCAATGTGCAATGTCAAAAAACCATTTAAACAAGATTTGCAGTATTGCCTTGTTTGGAGAACAATTGTAATGGGAGGTTTCTTCTGGTCACCCAGAATACACATTGTAACGGGTGAAAAACATGAGGAAATACAAAGCCTATAGGCTGGATTTTCGGTTTCTCTGTTTTCGGGGCGAAAATGGTGGCGGGGTGGTAAAATTACCGCTCAATTAGCATTACCAATTAATTACTTAACTTGCGGCATTTGGGGTCTGCGCCAGGGGCGCAGCGCAGAGGCAGGCATTGCACTATTATTCACGGCACAAAAACGGGATCCTCGCCAACTTTAGTGCGGGGCCAGGAGTGCTCCGAGAGAGGCCTTGGGAGGGGGAAGAAAATGCAAAAAAAACATTCAAAAAACATTACCAACACCTTTACCTCACAAATCGCTGCAAAAATATTAAAAAATAAAAACTTTAACTTACTTTTTTCAGTTTATGCAACTTACCGCTGCTGGCAAGGCTGGACCGCCGTGTTTTCCTGGCGGCCATCGAGGCGTGGCGTACGGGTTGGGTGAGTCTCGAATCTCGGACGGTGTCGCAATGTGAACCGTTCCACGTCCGCCACAGCTCTTCCTGGCGGTGCTTCTAAGCGCCGCTGCAAAAACTGAGCCGAGGATCGCGACCGGTCGAAAAACAGCTGAGCGCCGAGTTTTTCACTGCGGTGAAAACCCGGCGAAAATCACCTGGAAATCCAGCCCTTGTCTTGTAATACATTCCAATATCGCAAACATATTCTGTTTTTTTTCCCAATAAATGTAATTATGGATTTAAACCAATTGATTGAGTCAATACCAATGTGTTTAGTTCAGTGACTGAATATCAGATGATTCTTTCTATCAATTTACAAGAAAATAACCCTAGATTAAACACTTTTCATACAAAACTATATGCAATTCCTTTATTCTAAAGGTAAGATACCAGTTTAGAATAATGAAGAGTTAAGAAAGTTGAGTTTAAATTGAGTCGAGGGCACAAATGCTTTCAGGAAAACTGAGATTTTGACTATAATGTTGCGGAATTTGATTAACTTCCAAGTTATCTCGTATAACCCCAGTAACATCAATGTGTATGCTGAAACACTGCTTTATTTTGTCTGTAGAAGCCTGCGTTTGCTGTGTACATGTTTGTTGGTTAGATACCTCAATGTATTGAATCAGGAATGATATGTTGTGAGATTGTAAAATCCCCTTTCTGGTGCAAAGGAATTTGATAACTAAGTTGATTTGAATCAGATATTCTAAAGCACTAAAACTCAACCGGTGGGCTTACCCCTGATGCTGGAATGTTTATTCTAGAGTCATCATTTACTGATACAGTAGCTGTAAGGAATCCCATTAAATTATGCAAAAGCTTTGCCAAGCTCTGAGCTGATGCAAGTTTATCTCATAAAATTATTTCTTTCATCAACCTATCCTCTAAAAATTTTTTTTAGGATTGGTGCAGAAGGATCATTATTTCATAATATTCAGAGTATGCATGCTGATGTGAGCCAAATCTGTCAAAGGAATTTATTTTTGTCAATGGTTACCTATTGGACAGGTTTGATGGGAAGCTGTCGACAGCTGAGTTGGTGTGACATGGAATGGCCGGATGCAAGCGAATGTTATCAATGCATCATAAATTGAGCTCCTGAGATCAGCTGGGCCATCCAGGGGGAACCTGATCTATGTTCCAATACTGATAAATGGCAAATTGAACAGGTTAGCTTATGTTGCTCTTGCCTGTCTCCCACTTCCTGGCTCAACATTGCCATCGACCGAGGGCTGTCAACATTGGGATGAATTTTCATTCCCGTTTGTTTTCTGCCCAGTGATAAAAATGAAAATTCACCTCTTTCGGCTGACCTTCCCTCTTGGCGGAGAGTATTGAGAGATTGGAGGAAAACCCTTTTTTAAGAATGTAGAATTATTGAGCGAGGGAAGTTATATTACAACAAAACTTGTATTTATATCGTGCCTTTACATTTGCCTGGTTCCATTCTTATCTATCTAATCGTAACCAGAAAATCACCTGCAACGGCTTCTCTTCCCACCCCCTGCATCGTTACCTCTGGTGTTCCCAAGGATCTATCCTTGGCCCCTCCTATTTCTCATCTACAAGTTGCTCCTTGACGACATCATCTGGAAACACAACTGATGACACCCAGCTCTACCCACACACACACAGGCATCTTCCACCCTTCAATATGTAGCTCTGGACCTAGAATGTCAGGTCCCTCATTGAAACACCCATGAACTCATCCCTTTTTGGTGTGGAAGCAAGTCATCCTCGATACACGGGACCGTCTAGTGCTATACTACTACCACTTCTCTCGACCTGTCCAAGGTCTCTAAATTGTCAGACTGCTTTCCGACATCCAATTCTGGATGAGCAGAAAATGTCTCCATCGTTTTAGGTCTCCATCACAAACTCAGTTCCCTAGACACTGACTCCATCCCTCTCCCCAACTCATATCTGAGGCTGAACCAGCCTGTTCGCAACCTTGGTGTCATATTTGACCTTGAAATTAGCTTTCGACCACATATCCACAGCATAACTGAGACCACCTATTTCCACCTCCATAACATCGCCTGTCTCCGCCCTTGCCTCAGCTCATCCATTGCTGAAGTCCTCATCCATGCCTTTGTTAACTCTAGACTTGACTATTGCATTGCACTTCTGGCTGGCCTCCCACATTCAACTCTACATAAACTAGAGGTGATCCAAACCTCGGCTACCCATGTCCTAACTCGCACCAAGCCCCACTCACCCATCACCCCCGTGCTCGCTGACCTACATTGGCTTCCAGTTAAGCAACACCTCGATTTCAAAATTCTCATCCTTATTTTCAAATCCCTCCATGGCCTCGCCCCTCTCTATCTCTGTAATCTCCTCCAGCCCCACAACCCCTCCGAGATGTCTGCGCTCCTCTAATTCTGCCCTCCTGAGCATCCCTGATTATAATCGCTCAACCATTGGTGGCTGTGCCTCTGTTACCTAGGCCCCAAGCTCTGGAACACCCTGCCTAAACCTCTCCGCCTCTCTACCTCTCTTTCCTCCTTCAAGACGCTCCTTAAAACCTACCTCTTTAATCAAGTTTTGGTCATCTGTGCTAATTTCTACTTATGCGGCTCGGTGTCAAATTTTTATCACATAATACTGCTGTGAAGCGCTTTGAGACCTTTCACCACGTTAAAGACGCTGTATAAATACAAGTTGTTGTTGTTGTTAACATAGTAAAATGTCCCTAGGCGCTTCACAGGAGCGTCATCAAACACTATTTTATACCAAGCCGCAAAAGGAGGTATTATGACAGATGACCAAAAGCTTGGTCAAAGAGGTAAAAGAAAAAATAAATAAAGTTTTGCATTTTTTGCTGACGATATAAAGATGGGAGGAAAAGCAATGTGTGAGGAGGACACAAAAAATCTGCAAAAGGACATCGACAGGCTAAGTGAGTGGGAAAAAATTTGGCAGATGGAGTATAATGTTGGAAAGTGTGTGGTCTTTGCGCTTTGGCAGAAAAAAATCAAAGAGCAAGTTATTATTTAAATGGAGAAAGATTGCAAAGTGCTGCAGTACAGCGGAATCTGGGGGTACTTGTGCATGAAACACAAAAGAATAGTATGCAGGTACAGCAAGTGATCAGGAAGGCCAATGGTATCTTGGCCTTTATTGCAAAGGGGATGGAGTATAAAAGCAGGGAAGTCTTGCTACAGTTGTACAGGGTATTGGTGAGGCCACACCTGGAAAACTGCGTGCAGTTTTGGTTTCCATATTTATGAAAGGATATACATGCTTTGTAGGCAGTTCAGAGAAGGTTCACTAGGTTGATTCCGGGGATGAGGGGGTTGACTTATGAGGAAAGGTTGAGTAGGTTGGGCCTCTACTCATTGGAATTCAGAAGAATGAGAGATGATCTTATCGAAACATATAAGATTATGAGAGGGCTTGACAAAGTGAATGCAGAGAGGATGTTTCCACTGATGGGGGAGACTAGAACTAGAGGGCACGATCTTAGAATAAGGCGCCGCCCATTTAAAACAGAGATGAGGAGAAATTTCTTCTCTCAGAGGGTTGTAAATCTGTGGAATTCGCTGCCTCAGAGAGCTGTGGAAGCTGGGACATTAAATAAATTTAAGATAGAAATAAACAGTTTAGGAAGGGAATTCCAGAGCTTAGAGCCAAGGCATCTGAGACATTTCAATGATCTCAGTAGATCATGAAACATTATTGCAAAGCCGCACTCAACCTCATCTTGCTGTGCCTCTTATCACATCCCCATCACTCTGCCTTCCCTACCCTACCCCTGCACAGCCTTACTCACACCAACTTACCTTGCACCTCCACCCATCCCTCTCTCTCTATCTACATTGTAATTTCCCCATATCACTAGCCACCCCTCACACTCATGGTACCTCCTGCCATCACGTGTGAAAGGAATGGCTTGGGCATTGAGGGATGCTTTATGGGTTGGTGTGGGGGCGGTGCCAACCTGGCGCATTATGTGACAGCCAGGGTGTACAGCATCAACTGAAGTAAATCTGGCTATGGTGAGCCCATCCCTGGCCTCCTGGGCAGCAATGTGGTGAGGTGTTGATGCCCTGTGTCCTGTGCAGCATCAAGTGATTGTACAGAAGATTGGTGTTGTTGGTGGTGCTGCTGGTGTGCCTGTGATATTGTTTTGCTGGGTGATACTGGTGTTGGGGCTGTTTGTGGTGGGATTTTGAGGACCAAGATGAGATTTTTTTCAAGGCACCGATGCTGTTGGAGTTGATAGCAGCTGAAGTTGAGATGACAGAAGAGATCTGTCAGTGGTGAGATAGGTTGTCTCAAGGAGGTTATAGTGGATTGAAAGTTTACTCAAAGCACTTCCAATCTGCATAAATGTATTCTAAATCCTGAAGGCTCCAGCTTCGAAGATTGGAAATTGAACAGCTGTGAAATGGTAGCTTTTATACCACTTTTGCAGCTGCCAACTATTCATAAGAATGTACACTCATTGAATATCCAACCTACTTACCTGACATGATCCCCGAGCGCCGTGAACCTCATCAAAAAGCTTGAAAAATAGTAAGTAGAGGGTAAAATTGTCTTTCATTATTTTTGTTTAGCTCTTAATGGTGTAACTTGCCTCCCCCGTCACTTCGTATCGGGTCTATTAATCACTGACAGACCCATCCCCTGGGACACTAGCGTGGAGGCGGGTTGACAGCGGGCTCCCGACCCACTGTCAATCATTTCTATTTTAACAGCTGAGCTGCCTCCAAGCCCACCCTCTCAGCACCGATAAAATTCCAGCCCTAATTTCACTCCTGAAAAGTCTGTCTCTAATTTTTAGACTGTGCTCCCGAGTTCTAGAATCCCCAACCAGCGGAAATAGTTTCTCTCTATCTACCCTATCTGTTTCCCTTAATATCTTAAAATCTTTGATCAGATCATCCCTTAATCTTCTAAATTCTAGGGATTACAATCCTAATTTGTGTAATCTCTCCTCGTAACTTAACCCTTGAAGTCCAGGTATCATTCTGGTAAACCTGCGCTGCACTCCCTCCAAGGCCAATAAATCCTTCCCAAAGTGTGGTGCCCAGAACTGGTCACAGTACTCCAGGTGTGGTCTAACCAGGGTTTTGTACAGCTGCAGCACAACCTCTACCCCCTTGTACTCTAGTCCTCTGGATATAAAGGCCAGCATCCCATTAGCCTTTTTGATGATTTTCTGTACCTATTCGTGACACTTACTCTGGGATGTCACTCTTGCGGATTTTTGGAGGCCACACAGTCTTTTTACTGTCTGCACTTGATTTTTAAACATGTCTGCTGCTAATTCTCTTCCCCAATTCATGCTACTCTTTGCTTGAGAGTGGGCAATGGCCCAGCTTTTGGTGATCACAAAAGACATTACTGCATGTCTTCCGTTGTAACCTTGGATACCAGGAACACACCAGCATTTTTAGTGCCCATTGCTGCGATGGCACAACTGATTTGAAATACATAATTTGTGTATCTTTTGAAAGTGGCCACTTTTTTTTGGATGGCCATTTTCTGTGGTCCTTTTTACTTCTGGCAGAAAATGGCACAATGGCATAACTCCAGAGGAAAATAGATCTCTACTTTTAATTCCATCCTGCTTTGGAATCAAATCCATATCCCTCCAGAAAGTGCATCGAGATAGTACATGAAAGCTTGTATTATCTAAATAGCATTGCTCTCTTCTCCAAATGACGTGAATGAGGCTGGCATGTTTACTAACATTCGTATTTGCATCTCTTAGTTGAGTTTAGTGCCTTGCTGTTGTATCTATTAGGCCTTCCACACTTTTTCTATTTGATGGAATTCCTCCTGAACTAAAAGGCATCATTTTGCAGGTGGGGGCTCTGGCCCACATGACAAGTCTGCATTTCAGATGAAGGACATTACACAAGGCTAATCGATAGGTAGAAGAGAGTTACAAAGCAGTAAAATAACAGAGACCTAAGAAAGTTATAAAGCTTGATATGAACCCCAGATTTGTGTTAGCATCTGTGACCTCCTCCTGCTATTATTTGTTATAATACAATGCAACAAATTCACATCTTTGCAAACATTTTGAGTAAGGTCCTGATGAAAACAAATTTGTGTCAGTACCAATTTGTTTCTTACTTTGTAAGTGCTCCTGTCATCATAGCAGCACACATAATTACATGCCTAAAAGTAAATAAAATACTTACAAACATGCAGGGAATAAAGTACAGTGAAAGCTCGCGTACATTATAAACGAATGTACGACTGAAATTGTCTTTGTATTGATGTGCACATTTAACTTTAATCATAGAAAATCACACACCTATTTCTCTTCAGGCTCTTTCTTATTCACTGCCTTCTGTCTCTTTGAGAGAGTGCAGTAGCTAGAGGCTCCTAAGGATGCCCGCAGGCAGACGGTCCTTGGTTCAGCCAATTCACAGTAAAAATAAGGAATGATGCGTTCAATTTATTCATGTATAATTGATCAGTTCAATGTTTTGGGATTTCAAATACAATGATTGATGCATCAAGCAACCTCAAGGCGTATGTTGCTGTGTTACAATATCCAATAAACTGTCGGTATTGCTGTCTGGGAGCAGGAAGCTCACTATTATGTTCCAGCTGGTTTGCTGAGCAGTGTTCCAGAATTTTGTGTCGCAGTATTTTTGATTGCTGCCAGTGATCATATCACATTTAAAGCACGATCAATGCGTTTTGGCAGGAAGTAAAGTTCAATTAAAACAGACTAAAAATGTTATTTTTAAAAAGTAGCAGATTGAGGCACAGTGTTAGCAAAATAACAATCATTAGCCAAATTGCAATGCCCTCCTGGCAGAAATGTTTTTCAATGGAAACTAACATATACTTGTTTGGAGTATGTGCGTTTAACCAGGGTGGATAAACAGACCAGAAGAAACATGCTGCAATTCTTTTTTCAATTTTTCATACTGTTCTGTGCCCCACGTGATCTTCTACCCTGCCAGCTACAGATAGCAACACACCCTTAAAGGAAGAAAAGATAAAAAGTGGCAAAGAGGCAATTGGTCAAAAGACACCATAGTATTTGATGATGCAGACAGACCTTCAAAAGATAGGAAGCAAAAAAATACTTTGGGGAAAATAAGGAATTACAAATGATCATTTCTGCTGCCTATAAAGAAACAAATCAATTAAGTATAATTGTCATTATTAATTGAGAAGAATTCTGAGTTGTTAATGGGAACTGTGGTGTATGAAATGAGACAATGAACTCCGTACTGTGAGCCAGTGACTAGGTGTAGCCTGGTCAGTCTTTAATGGCTTCCAGAAGTGGAGATACAAAGGTGAAGTTCAGGTTATACACCCGGCCCAGCACGAGTGTACCTATGACCCTAGAACCTCTGACGGTAGTGCCCTCTGGTGGTGGGCAGACCTTATGTACATTCATTATATCATTCCCCCCCAGTTCTTGGCACAAGTCCATATTACAAGTTCAGACGGTCCGGAGCCCTTCGTTCCCTGGTTGACTGCCTCAGTACAATCCCAGTGCTTTCCGAGTCTCTCACGACTTGGGGCTGGACGTTGACCACAGTGGGTTCTTCTGATGGCTGGACGTGAGTTGGTTGGTCGTCTAAGATCGCGGTATCTTCTTCCAACGGTTCCGGTTCGTAGTGTATCTTAGCTTGAGTTGATCAATGTGTTTCCTACACATCTGTCCATTTTTAAGCTTAACTATATACACCCGGTTACCCTCCTTATCCGTAACATTGCCTGGGAGCCACTTGGGCCCTTGACCATGGTTAAGTACATACACTGGGTCATTTACAGATATGTCGCATGACACTGCGACGCGGTCGTGATACCACTGCTGGCGTTGACGTCGGGTTTCGACATGATCGTTAAGGTCAGGATGGACTAGAGAGCCTGGTTTTGAGGCCTCTCTTCATCAATAGTTCTGCAGACGGGACCCCGGTGAGCGTGTGTGGCCTTGTCCTGTACCTGAGCAGTATGCGTGGCAAGCATGTCTGCAAGGAACCATGAGTTATGCATTTCAGGCTCTGCTGGAAGGTATGAACTGCCCGCTCCGCTTGACCATTGGACGTGGGTTTGAACGGGGCTGACCTCACGTGTGTTATGCCGTTGCGTCTCATGAACTCTTGAAATGCCAGGCTCGTGAAACATAGTCCGTTGTCACTGACAACGATGTCTGGCAGACCATGTGTGACAAACATGACTCTCAGGTTCTCAATAGTGACAGTGGAAGTGCTGGATGACATGATCACACATTCTATCCATTTGGAGTATGCATCCACCACCACAAAAAACATTTTACCGAGGAAGGGGCCTGCAAAGCCGATGTGGATTCTAGACCAAGGTTTGGATGGCCATGACAACAGACTGAGCAGAGCTTCCTTTGGGGCATTGCTGCACTGATGCATGCATGACTCTAAATCCGTGTCAATGCCAGGCCACCAAACATGGGACCTGGTCTTCATCATCACAATACCGGGATGTGTACTATGTAACTCCCGTACAAATCTCGCCCTCCCTTTCTTGGGCATTGCAACAGTAAACAGTTGGACTGGATGGAAAGTTCACCTTTGCGATGGCTGTACGGTTTGGTTTCATCACCCATTTCCTTGGGGATGGTTGACCAGACCCCGTTAAGAACACAATGTTTTACAACTGATATGGTCGGATCCTGATTGGTCCAGGCCTTAACTTGTTGAGCAGTGACAGGCGATCCTTCACTCTCAAAGGCTCAGTCTTGAAGTTCACCCCACACCCAGTTGTCTCCTTTCCTGAGCAGCTTGTGCAAAGGTTCTAATATTGTGCTCAATTTGGGTAAGAAGTTACCGAAGCAGTTGAGAAGACCCAGGAACGAATGCAGCTCCGTAATATTCTGGGGCCTGGGCGCATTTTTGATGGCCTCTGTTTTCGCGTCTGTAGGCTTGATTCCATCTGCACCAATTTTTCATCCAAGGAATTCGACCTCTGGTGCCATGAAAACACACTTCGAACGTTTCAGCCTGAGTCCCACTTTGTCCAGAAGACACAGAACCTCTTCCAGATTGTGCAGGTGCTCGGCGGTGTCACGACCTGTGACTAGGATGTCATCTTGGAATACCACAGTCCTGGGGACCGATTTCAATGGCTGTCCATGTTTCTCTAAAATATGGCTGCTGCTGAACGAGTGCCAAAAGGGCACTTGTTGTAAATAAACAGTCCTTTATGCGTGTTAATACACGTAAGTTTCTTTGATGATTAAACCAGTTCTTGTGTCATGTAGGCCAACATTAGATCCAATTTGGTGAACGATTTTCACCCAGCTAGCGTTGCAAACAGGTCATCAGCTTTCAGTAGCTTTCATCAGCTTTCGGTAGTCGATCTTGTTTCGAAACTCAGTTGATTGTGACCTTGTAGTCTCCACAAATCCTGACCGTGCCGTTGCTCTTTAACCGGAACAATAGGGCTGGCCCATTCATTAAATTTGACCGTTGAGATGACCCCCTCGCATTGTAGCCTGTCCAATTCGAGCTCGACCTTTTCTCTCATCATGTGCGGGACCGCCCTGGCTTTGTGATGGATGGGCCTTGCGTCTGGGCCTAGGTGAATCTGCACCTTGGCTCCCTTGAAGTTGCCAATTCCAGGTTCAAACAGTGAAGGAAATTTGCTCAGCACTAGAGCTCACAAATCATCATCTGCTGATGACAAAGATTTGATATCGTAAAATCCATTTTATTTCCTTGAGCCAACTCCTGCCGAATAACGATGGGCCATTGCCCGGGATAATCCATAACGGTAGATCATGAACCGCTCCCACATACATCACTCTTACTGCTGCACTATCGATCACTGATATGAGCTCTTTGGCGCAGGTACACAACTTCGCATTTATCGGACTCAGTTTGGGTCTCTCTGCCCTGATCTCCCACAGCTTTTCGAAAGTCCTCTGGCTCATTATCGATTGACTCGCACCCGTATCTAATTCCATTGATACCGGCACGCCATTTAATTTTACCTCCTTCATTATCGGTTGGCTCTTTGTTAGTAATTTTACCTCCATCATTATCGGCTGGCTCTTTGTTAGGAATGCACGTACGCTATACAATTCCTCCTCGGAGCTCTCGAATGCCTCAGGCTGCATCGCCAGATCCACGCTGGATTGATCATCATCCACGTGGTGTGTCGCAGCTCGCTTGCTCTGCTGTGGACACGTCCGCTGAAGAGGCCCCATCTTCGCACTCCCTCTGCATTCCTACTGCCTGAAGCGGCACTAATGTGATCGGTGATTGACCCTGCAACGCCAACATGTGGATTTGCGTCCGAAGGCGGGCTTTGAGCGGCTCCCGTTCTCGCATACGCAGTCGAGTAGGCCCTCGATGGCAAACTTTGAGCGACTCTTGTTCTCGCATACGCAGTTGAGTAGGCCCTCGATGGCAAACTTTGAGCGACTCCTGTTCTCGCATACGCAGTTGAGTAGGCCCTCGATGGCGAACTTTGAGTGGCTCCCGGTCTTGCAGACACAGTCGAGTAGGCCCTGCTATATGCAACTCTGCCGACCACGATACAATTTTGTACAGAGTACTTGCCGTGGAGTTCCTGTTTTGTCGTGATATCTGCTTTGTACTTTTCTGCGTGGACATGCAAGCCTGTGCGATGGTGATGACCTTGCTGAGATCCGGCGTCTCTGCAGCCAGCAGCTTACTTAAGATCGCCTTGTGGTTGACCCCGATCACGGGAAAGTCACGCAGCATGTCTTCCAACACAGCCCCAAATTTGCAAGGCCCTGCAAGACATCTCAGGTCGGCAACAAATGCCGCTGTGTCCTGGCCTTCTGGATGAACGTGCGTATAGAAGTGATATCTGGATATGAGGATTCCTTCCGTGGGTTTAAGGTGTTCCCGAACTAGGGCAAAACCGTTCTTTGTAATCCTTTTCTGTAGGAAGAGTGGATGAGAGCAGATTCTTGATGAGTGCATAGAGCGTGGGGCCACAGACGGTGAGAAGAACTGTCCTGCGCTTCTCTGCATCCTTGTATTTGTTTAGGTTGTTTGCCACGAAATACTGGTCAAGACGATCCGTGAAATCTCTCCAATCCTCTCCCTCATTTAATCTCTCGAGAATTCCAACAGTACGCGATCGTGTTGTGCTCGCCATAATTTTTCGCAGTTCATATTAGCCTCGTCGCCAGTTGTGGTGTATGAAATGATACAATGAACTCCGTACTGTCAGCCAGTGATCAGTCTTTAATGGTTTCCAGAAGTGAAGATACAAAGGTGAAGTTCAGGTTCTATACCGGGCCCAGCATGAGTGTACCTATGACCCTTGGATCTCCAACGGTCGTGCCCTCTGGTGGTGGGCAGACTTTATGTACATACATTACAGGAACACAACTAAAAGGATCCAGAAGCTTAACACTTTTTTTCCTTTGGTGAATTATTGGCTATGGATGACTTTAAGGGTAGCGGCCCCAGTCTTTTAATTACACCACTCCTTCAGGTCCCTCTTCACCACATTCCCTCAATGCAAGGTAGGAAATGTAACCAGGTCACATGCATCAGCCAGTAATGGTTAGTAACCAGCTGCTGAAGGTGTAGAAGGGAATCCTGGGGTGAAATATCATTCTATTTTTCTTTCCTTTCTGTGTTAACTTTTGCCTACGACCTCTCTGTGTTTACAGCCTGAGATACAGGACACAGTTTGGGGCTGGGACTTTCCAAGTTTGCACTACCAGAGCCTCTTCCATTGGCTGCACATATCAGGAAATCAAGGATGTGCTGTCCACAATTTTCTATTGATTAAAAATTACTCAATGGAAAATCATGGACAGTGCACTTGTGATTTCCCAATATCCACAATCAGCAGGCAAGAATCCCCACCAACATTTTGAACTTGGCAAGATCTCAACCTAGAAATTCGACTTTTCGCCCAGGCGCTGCTAATGACTCCCGCTAAATTCCATGGGAGTTCCGTGGTAACCCGTAGCACCCCACTGCGCTGGTGATGATGATGTGATGACGATGGTCACCATATACAGTGCCCCGTTAGCGCCCTGGACCCTAAATTGGATATTGTCCCCTGAAGCCGCACCAGGTGATGCCAGCGACAGCTTCAGGGGGCGCGTACAGGGCAGCCGGCCACTCGTGGGGTGCAAGTTAAAGGGGAGGTGTGGACCATTACAAAGTCAGCCGATTTTGCCAGAGCGCCCCGTTGGTGCTTTGAACATGGGGTCTGTGCCGCGATCGGTCAGCCCGGCACTCTGCTTGAATGTCGGGCTGTTGGCACGGCACCCCTGCTCCCCGGTGGTCCAGAGAGGTCCCTTTCATTACTGCAGAGTTGGCAACTTGGGCCCTTCCCTTTAATGAACGGGAGCCTCCCTTACGCGGTAGCACTATGGAATGCTCCGCTACTGCCCCAGAAAGGAAGTGGAGCACGTTATTTTGCGTTTCACTTCCCTTCGGGTCGGTAACCTGAATTTAGCGAGCGGGTCGGGACTTCCGTGCCTGCCGCAAAATGTCCCGTCTCTCGGATGATACCGCTCCCAAACTGGGCACAACTGAATTTTCCTCCCTAATTTTTTGTCTTCTATTTGTTCTTGAAATGCAGTCATATTTATCATTTATCCTGACTTGCTGCGAAGATGGTGGTGAACCTTCTCCTTGAACCATTGTAGTCCATGTGGTGAAGGTGCTCCTATAATGGTATTGGGTATGGAATTTAAGGATGACAAGGGAAAAGAATATGTGTCCAGGATGGTGTATGACCGAGAGGGGAGTTTGAAGGTAATCGTATTCCCAGGATATTGTTGCTTTTCTCCTTCTTTGTGGTAGAGGTCACACGGAAGAGAAGTGCTATTGAAGAAACCTTGGCAAGTTGCTGCAGTGCAGCCAAAGTTTGTCAGTGATGTTAAGTCCAGGGGCAGAGGCACCAATCAAGCAAACTGTCACGATCCAACCTAGTGGAGAATACCCCATCACACTCCTGACTTGTCCCTTATAGATTGTGGATAAACTTTGAGGGATCAAGAGGTGAGCCACTTGGCTTCATGTCTTGTCCTTCCAATTCATAAAGCAACCCAACTTTAAGGCCTTCAATTGCCAGTATATATTTCACCTCAATATTTTGCATTCATTTAGTTTCTAGTTAAAAGCAATGACATTTCACAATTGGTAGCAGTAAAAGTGTTCAAGAAGCTGTTGGATTGTTATAAGAACCATACTGGTTCACTAATATCTTTTAGGGAAGGAAATTTGCCATCCTTATCTGGTCAGGCCGACATGTGACTCTAGGCCCACACCAATGTGGTTGACTCTTAATTGTCCTCTGAAGGGCCTAGGAAGTTCCTCAGCTGTACCAAGCAAGGAAGGATGGGCAATAAATTCCATTGTTGCTGGTGATGCCCACATCCCGAGGAAGAATTAAAAATATTCAGTTGCTCTGGGTGCTAAACTGGGTGGCAGTGTGAGCTGTGAGGAGGATGCTAAGAGGCTGCAGGGTGATTTGGACAGGTTAGGTGAGTGGGCAAATGCATGTCAGATGCAGTATAATGTGAATAAATGTGAGGTTATCCACTTTGGTGGCAAAAACAGGAAGGCAGAATATTATCTGAATGGTGGCAGATTAGGAAAAGGGGAGGTGCAACGAGACCTGGGTGTCATGGTTCATCAGTCATTGAAAGTTGGCATGCAGGTACAGCAGGCGGTGAAGAAGGCAAATGGCATGTTGGCCTTCATAGCTAGGGGATTTGAGTATAGGAGCAGGGAGGTCTTACTGCAACTGTACAGGGCCTTGGTGAGGCCACACCTGGAATATTGTGTTCAGTTTTGGTCTCCTAATCTGAGGAAGGACGTTCTTGCTATTGAGGAAGGTTCACCAGACTGATTCCAGGGATGGCTGGACTGACATATGAGGAGAGAATGGATCAACTGCGCCTTTATACACTGGAGTTTAGAAGGATGAGAGGGGATCTCATAGAAACGTATAAGATTCTGACGGGACGGGAGAGGTTAGATGCGGGAAGAATGTTCCCGATGTTGGGGAAGTCCAGAACCAGGGGACATAGTCTTAGGATAAGGGGTAGGCCATTTAGGACTGAGATGAGGAGAAACTTCTTCACTCAGAGAGTTGTTAACCTGTGGAATTCCCTGCCGCAGAGAGTTGTTGATGCCAGTTCATTGGATATATTCAAGAGGGAGTTAGATATGGCCCTTACGGCTAAGGGGATCAAGGGGTATAGAGAGACAGCGGGAAAGGGGTATTGAGGTGAATGATCAGCCATGATCATATTGAATGGTGGTGCAGGCTCGAAGGGCCGAATGGCCTACTCCTGCGCCTATTTGCTATGTTTCTATGTTTACTCTTATGGCCACCAAACTGCATTCTTCCCATTAAATTATCAACAAATTATGTATGACTATGTATAAGGGCTGGAGTTTAACTCCATTGTACATGATAATGGATATTTTTCTGTAATTTCTTCATTCTCATTAATATTATTCAGCTTTAGAAAATTTGGAAGATGAGAGAAAAATGTACATATCTTAAAATATCAGCCCTGTTGCAGTTTTATTTACACAAAAATTAGATTGTGCCTTTGATCACAAGATCAAATTGATTTGCTCCTTTGATTTAATTAGTTGCATTGTTACTTTGATCAAAACCAATTGGTTTGTTCCTTTGTGAAGTCTTTTTATGTTCAACACAGTCATGCAAATTGTTCTTATTCGCCACAAGATTATCTGGATAGTCATCATTGTGCTTGCCATATTTGGGGGTATATTTTTAACTACGTCTGGATATAGAACTGGCATTACAGATCGGCCGCCTGTTATAGAAGCTGCATGATATTCATTCTCATTGATTTCAATTGTAAAGCACCTGTCATAACATCGGGACATCCCAAAGCAATTACAGGCAGTAAAGTATCTGAAATGTAGTCACTGTTGTAATGTAGCAAATTGCAGCAACTAATTTGCGCACAGCAAGGACCCACAAAGAACAATGAGATATACGTGTAGTCAATCTGTTTCTCGTGGTGTTGGTGGAGAGACAAATGTTGTCCAGGACATTGGAAGAATTCCTCTGCTCTTTGTCGAATAGTGCCATGGGATCTTTTACATCCAATTGAGAGGATAGATGTTCAACATTTCATCAACAAAGCAGCACTCCCTCACTACTGCACTGAAGTGTCATCCACGCGGGGCTTGAATACATAGGGCTAAAAATTCAACTATCTTGTGCCCATTTTTTTGGTGAAAAACGGCAAACCGGGAAAATCGGAGAAGTCTTATGCCGACCGCCGGAGTGCAAGACTCAAAATAGCGCTTTCGCTGAAAATTTGGCTCACAGACCGCCTGTAGTTAGGAAAAAAAAAGCCAGGGAAAAACCTGCGTTACAGCTCTTGGAACAGTAGTAGGTATGAAGACCTGCAAAAAAGGTAAGTTAAAGTGTTTATTTTGTAATTCTTTTGCAGCGATTTTATAGTTAAATGTCTTGTGAATGTTTTGTGATTTTTAAAATTTTTTGTTTTTTGCTATTTTTGAGGGGTGTTTTGCCCTGCTCCCAAGGCCTCTCTCGCAGTGGTATCGGCCTCGGAGAAAAGTTGCAGAAAATTCATAGTTTGCGCCTCGAATCCTCGTGCAATGCCAATTTTTGGTATTAGCGAAAAAATACCGCCAATACCAAAAAATGAATTCCGAGCCCAGAATCTCTGACTCAGAGGTGAGAATTGATTGACCACTGAGCCAAGGCTGACACTGATTAACACTTTATTGAGAATAGGCCAGATACGAATGATTAAGCTGCTTTATTTTACAGTGAGTGGTGAATGTACAGAGAAAAAGATATAACAAATTCTACCTACTTTAACTTAATTTCTATCCTTCCTTCTAATAAACAAAATACAAAACTATGCACTGTCCCTGTCAGTGGGCTAAGTAACACTTCCTTTTGGTCAGACATATCACTATTGGAACATGGCTTCCTCTGGGCTTGTTTTACTCTCTTCATAATGCAGACTAGCCTAGGCCCTTACCTGTCACATTCCACAAAAATTACCAACTGACCCCCCCAACACACGTATCTATTCTTTTGTCTGCTCTCTGGACAATCAAATTGATGATATAAGACCAAACGCTTCTCATTGTGCGAGGCCCCTTGGGGAAGAGTGACCATAATATGGTGGAATTCTGCATTAGGATGGAGAATGAAACAGTTAATTCAGAGACCATGGTCCAGAACTTAAAGAAGGGTAACTTTGAAGGTATGAGGCGTGAATTGGCTAAGATAGATTGGCGAATGATACTTAAGGGGTTGACTGTGGATGGGCAATGGCAGACATTTATAGACCGCATGGATGAATTACAACAATTGTACATCCCTGTCTGGCGTAAAAATAAAAAAGGGAAGGTGGCTCAACCATGGCTATCTAGGGAAATCAGGGATAGTATTAAAGCCAAGGAAGTGGCATACAAATTGGCCAGAAATAGCAGCGAACCTGGGGACTGGGAGAAATTTAGAACTCAGCAGAGGAGGACAAAGGGTTTGATTAGGGCAGGGAAAATGGAGTACGAGAAGAAGCTTGCAGGGAACATTAAGGCGGATTGCAAAAGTTTCTATAGGTATGTAAAGATAAAAAGGTTAGTAAAGACAAACGTAGGTCCCCTGCAGTCAGAATCAGGGGAAGTCATAACGGGGAACAAAGAAATGGCAGACCAATTGAACAAGTACTTTGGTTCAGTATTCACTAAGGAGGACACAAACAACCTTCCGGATATAAAAGGGATCAGAGGGTCTAGTAAGGAGGAGGAACTGAGGGAAATCTTTATTAGTCGGGAAATTGTGTTGGGGAAATTGATGGGATTGAAGGCCGATAAATCCCCAGGGCCTGATGGACTGCATCCCAGAGTGCTTAAGGAGGTGGCCTTGGAAATAACGGATGCATTGACAGTCATTTTCCAACATTCCATTGACTCTGGATCAGTTCCTATCGAGTGGAGGTTAGCCAATGTAACCCCACTTTTTAAAAAAGGAGGGAGAGAGAAAACAGGGAATTATAGACCGGTCAGCCTGACCTCAGTAGTGGGTAAAATGATGGAATCAATTATTAAGGATGTCATAGCAGCGCATTTGGAAAATGGTGACATGATAGGTCCAAGTCAGCATGGATTTGTGAAAGGGAGATCATGCTTGACAAATCTTCTGGAATTTTTTGAGGATGTTTCCAGTAAAGTGGACAAAGGAGAACCAGTTGATGTGGTATATTTGGACTTTCAGAAGGCTTTCGACAAGGTCCCACACAAGAGATTAATGTGCAAAGTTAAAGCACATGGGATTGGGGGTAGTGTGCTGACGTGGATTGAGAACTGGTTGTCAGACAGGAAGCAAAGAGTAGGAGTAAATGGGTACTTTTCAGAATGGCAGGCAGTGACTCGTGGGGTACCGCAAGGTTCTGTGCTGGGGCCCCAGCTGTTTACATTGTACATTAATGATTTAGATGAGGGGATTAAATGTAGTATCTCCAAATTTGCAGATGACACTAAGTTGGGTGGCAGTGTGAGCTGCGAGGAGGATGCTATGAGGCTGCAGAGTGTCTTGGATAGATTAGGTGAGTGGGCAAATGCGTGGCAGATGAAGTATAATGTGGATAAATGTGAGGTTATCCACTTTGGTGGTAAAAACAGAGAGACAGACTATTATCTGAATGGTGACAGATTAGGAAAAGGGAAGGTGCAACGAGACCTGGGTGTCATGGTACATCAGTCATTGAAGGTTGGCATGCAGGTACAGCAGGCGGTTAAGAAAGCAAATGGCATGTTGGCCTTCATAGCGAGGGGATTTGAGTACAGGGGCAGGGAGGTGTTGCTACAGTTGTACAGGGCCTTGGTGAGGCCACACCTGGAGTATTGTGTGCAGTTTTGGTCTCCTAACTTTAGGAAGGACATTCCTGCTATTGAGGGAGTGCAGCGAAGATTCACCAGACTGATTCCCGGGATGGTGGGACTGATCTATCAAGAAAGACTGGATCAACTGGGCTTGTATTCACTGGAGTTCAGAAGAATGAGAGGGGACCTCATAGAAACGTTTAAAATTCTGACGGGTTTGGACAGGTTGGATGCAGGAAGAATGTTCCCAATGTTGGGGAAGTCCAGAACCAGGGGTCACAGTCTAAGGATAAGGGGTAAGCCATTTAGGACCGAGATGAGGAGAAACTTCTTCACCCAGTGAGTGGTGAACCTGTGGAATTCTCTACCACAGAAAGTAGTTGAGGCCAATTCACTAAATATATTCAAAAGGGAGTTAGATGAAGTCCTTACTACTCGGGGGATCAAGGGGTATGGCGTGAAAGCAGGAAGCGGGTACTGAAGTTTCATGTTCAGCCATGAACTCATTGAATGGTGGTGCAGGCTAGAAGGGCTGAATGGCCTGCTCCTGCACCTATTTTCTATGTTTCTATGTTTCTATGCTACCCAAGGGTTGGCCTATAGAGATGCCACTACCCCCATGCCAAGTGGAGGCCTTTACCAACTAACTCCAGTTGTTCTTCAAAATAAATAGGGTAATCTAACACAAGGAGCTGGGTTGGTTCACAAGGGAGGCTTCATGATCCTTATTGCTTAATCAGAAGACAGACTACGTTCCACAGATTAACCCATCTCGCTTTAATACCTATCTCCTCCCTTCATGCTACAAAGTGCATTTTTAAACCTTTCTGAGTAAAATATATAGCATGACATGGAGTTACATAGAATATACAGCACAGAAACGGGTCATTTGGCCCAACCAGTCCATGCCGACATTTATGCTCCACTCGAGCCTCCCCCGATCCTTCCTCATCTAACTCTATCAGTATAACCCTCTATTCCCTTCTCCCTCATGTGCTTATCCAGCTTCCCCTTAAATGCAGCTATACTATTTGCCTCAACTGCTCCCTGTGGTAGTGATTTCCACATTCTCACCACTCTCTGGGTAAAAACGTTTCTTCTGAATTCCCTATTTGATTTCTTGGTGACAATCTTATATTGATGACCTCTAATTTTGTTCTTCCCCACAAGTGGAAACACTCTCTCTGTGTACTCTATCAAAACCTTTAATAATTTTAAGACCCCTATTAGGTCACTCCTCAGCCTTCTCTTTTCAAGGGACCCAGCCTGTTCAATCTTTCCTGATAAGTATAACCTCGCAGTTCTGGTGTCATCCTTGTCACTCTTTTTTGAACCCTCTCCAGTGCCTCTACATCTTTTTTATAATATGGTGACAAAAACTGTTCACAGTACTCCAAGTGCAGTCTAACCAAGGTTCAATAACTTCTCTGCTCTTCAATTCTATCCCTTTAAAAATAAATCCTCGTGCTTGGTTTGCTTTTGATATGGCCTTATTAAACTGCATCACAACTTTTAATGATTTGTGTGTTTGTACTCTCAAATCCCTTTGCTCAGCTTAAGTGCAACTTAAAAGCAATACGTCAATAGAAATCATATCCATAACTTCCATAGTAAAATTATCAAACATCTCGAAGTGCTGCAGGCACGTTATAGCAGTTGCAGTAAACTGGTTTGGAGAGGTACAGTTCCCAGATTGTATGGAAAGTGGGGCCTCATGGGAACTGGTGACAGAGAAGACAGTTCTCAAATCCAAAAGCTTAACTCACATGCAGAACCCTAACCAAATTCTTAAAATACAAAAGCTAACTCAGAGCTCTAACCAAACAAATGACAGCAGCGTCAGTTTTAGTTAACCGAGTGAGACTTGACTTTAAATTAATACCATCAAAATGTATACAATTCCTCCCCTGCACTATTGTCAGCTTTGAGATACCTCACTTTTCAATGGTGCTGAGATATTTTTAACATTCTGGATGATGGCAGTGCTTCAATATTCTGCAATGTTTCTGCCCTTCTCTCAAGGACAGTCAAATAAGTCTGTGTCAGTGGCATTAATTTTTCAGGATGAATGCAAAGAACCTCATGACAAGACTAATGCATCTGAACACAGCCATTGTTAAAGAAGCCATTAAATGTTATCAAAGAGCTTGATGATGGCATTCTTTTGATACTGGATGATGTTAGGCATTTAAATAAACATAAAAGGTATCATTTTTGAAAGACTTGAATAATATCAACCCCTCTTGCTTACTGATTGAAACATCAAATAAAAGCTTATATTCTTGAACAGACTAGAAATGATACAGCATAAAGGCAAACGATCACACACAGTGATGCCATAAGGGAAAATATTGTAGTGATTCAGTTAATGGGCATAATATGAATCTGATCCTTGAGCATCTTGAAATAGAAGCCTGTGTTGTGTGGGTCGATAATAAGGAATCTTAGTTTCAGTAACAGTTACGAATATACATCACCTCCTAATGTTGTTTTGTGGCTCTGTGGTCTGTGTAACGAGGTTAGCCTCAGTGATGCTAATTAACAATACCATATGCTCCAACCACTTTTGCGGCTCATATTTCAAGTGTTGGTGACACATGCATATGTTATAAATGAGATAAAGGTTACAGGGTGTGATTTGGAGTCAGTGCGAATTGATCAGGTAGGAATACATTAGCATTTATCAAGAAGCTGCTCATAACGATAAACAGTCACATATCTTATGGAGGCATAGAGCTTGTTCAATAAAGTTTTCGTTGTGCGCATGGCCATACAGATGTATACACAAGGACAATCTGTTGCCCAAGGCTACTTAAAGCGGAGGAAGGTGGTTAAGAATGCATACGGAATGCTTGTCTTTATTCGTCGAGGCATAGAATACAAGAAAAGGGGCTGGGGGGGGTTATGCTTGAACTGTATAAAACACTGGTTAGACCTCAGCTGGAGTACTGCGTGCAGTTCTGGTCACCATATTACTGGAAGGATTGATTGCACTGGAGAGAGTACAGAGGAGATTTACGAAGATGTTGCCGGGAGTGGAGAATCTAAGCTATGAGGACAGATTAGATAGGCTGGATTTGTTTTCATTGGAACAGAAGAGGCTGAGGGGAGACCTCATTGAGGTGTATAACATTATGAGGGTCTAGATATAGTGGATAGAAAGGGCCTATTTCCCTTAGCAGAGGAATTAACAACCAGGGGGCATAAATTTAAAGTAATTGGTAGAAGGTTTAGAGGGGATTTGAGGAGAAATTTCTTCACGCAGTGGGTTGTGGGGATCTGGAACTCACTGCCTAGAGACAGAAATCCTCACCACATTTAAAAAGTAATTGGATGTGCACCTGAAATGCCGTAACACTGCAGGGTTACGGACCTAGAGCTGGAAAGTGGGATTAGGCTGGATAGCCTCTTGTTGGCCGGCGCGGACACGACGGGCCGAAATGTCCTCCTTCCGTGCTGTAAACTTCTATGAATCTATGATTCTAAGAGCTATGAGCTGATTTTAAATTCCAACTCAAGCCCAAGCTGAGCAATTTGAATATACCTGGTTGAATCGATATTTTTCCAATTTAGATTTAGAATGGTTCCAGGCAAATCAGAACCAAACTAGTCACTAATTTCATTTTTTAGGGAAAATTTAAACATATTCAGCCTCCAAAATCACAATTGCTTAAAATTCACTTTTTAATTTTAATCTGAATCTAATCGGGAATGGAAGGCAATGCAGCGCACTTTAATTATGAGATAACGCATGGCTCTAAATTGATTGGTATTATAGCTGTGATACCCAAATATAAGCATACTTCTTATTTTTTACCCTTTAATTTTCCAGCCGCCCCATGAAGGAGTGCCCCTTTGTTCTTAGTTCCTTCCAGTGATAGCGGGACCAAAATCAGACCTTGCTTTATAAGGAACTGTGGGAGTGAACTCATGGCCTACTGCTGTATGGACCACTAAATCATATATTCCCCATTTTTCTAATCATAGCAAAGTCTGATTGAACAGTTTAGAATTGCAATTGCTTCCATGTTATCTATATATACCCACCTGTCCACTGCTGACATATATGTTAAAGTATTATTGCTACATTACATGTTAAAGTACTATTCCACCTTACAACAGTGACTGTACTCCAAAAGTACTTCATTGGTTGTAACACACGTTGAGACGTCCGGTGGTCATGAAAGACACTATATGAATGCAAGTCTTTCTTTCTTTCTTCTTTCTAAGTATTAGTACATTTAAATTAATATCAAACATAATAGTACTGGGCAAGAGAGGGAACAGATATTTTGTTAATACATCAATATGATTTAACAAACCATTGACGGAAGGGAAATGTTAGTTCCCAGAGCACCTGTGATGTTGTTGGGAATAATCTCTGTTCTGCAGTTATGTCATACACTGGTGTGATTTTGTTTGGCTGCACATGCACTTGACAGAGAACGTCCAATTCTATTGGAATCATATTACTTAATTGTGAGAAACGAAAGGCTAATTTTCTCACCGTTGCAATATAATAGTGATATTGTCACGACTGTTCAATAACGCAGTTATTTAAAACGGCAGGCAGACACTTTGGTCATGATTGAACTGCTGAAACAGAGTTGTCCTCAGTACCTGCAGACCGTGTGTCAGTTTCCCAGGCTGATCCAACACATACTATTTACGTGAATTTAGGTTCAAATATCAAATACTTTACGACCTGATTGAAGAGGGCATTGAGTGTTGTGTTTCCATTCGTTACATACAGCTAGTATCAGTGAAGGTGACTCTTGCTTGTGTTTACTATGCTGGTGGCAACTTTCAGACCCTGACAAAAGAATCATGACATCAGTCAGTATGCAAAGTAATGTCACAATTCGCTGCTGCTGGCTGAGGACGATACTTCACTCCATCAGCTTCTCAAACATTCTGGCAGCTGTCACTGATGATCAAACGTAACTTCTTTTTCAGACAACCTTCTCCTGTGTCCAGGATGCTATTGACTCTACCCAAGTACCCATCCTTCTATCTTCGCTGAACGGGCATGTTTTCAAGAAAAAAGGTTTACATTCTATTTATCTGTAGATGACATGGGAATCAAAGAACATCACCAAAGATCTGTATGCTTACATTTGTTTTTACTGAAAAAGCTAAGTGAGGGCCAAGTCCCAAATTGCACAATGTCACCAATGTCAAAATGAATAGGAAAAAAGCAAAGATAAATCTTCTTTGTCTTGAAATGATCAAGAAGTGTTCTTATATTTCCTTGAGACTAGGTTTGTATTCCTTTGAATATAAAAGATTAAGGGGTGATCTAATTGAGGTGATTAAGATGATTAAAGGAATTGGTAGGCTAGATAGGAAGAGATTATTTCCTCTGGGGGAGGGGGAGTCCAGACTCAAGGGGCATAATCTTGAAATTTGAGCTGGACTGTTGAGAGATGATCTCAGGCAGCACTTCTTCACACAAAGGGCCGGATTTTCGACTTAAGGGTTTTTTTTGGCGGAAATGGTAGCGATACGTGAAACTTACAGTTTGCACGGTGCTACTGTTTTTAGCCCAAACTTTCGGCCTTTACATCAGCGCCAGGGGCACAGCGGTAAGGGGGGTGTTGCACAAGGATTTGTTGCATTAAAACGCGAGTTTCGCCAAATTTAGTCCGGGACTGGGAGCGCTGCGAGTGAGGCGTTTGGGCGGGTGGGGGGGGGGGGCGGGGGCAGACGGTGAAATTCCCCAAAACATTCCAAAAAAATTTACAAGTCCCTTATTTATCAAATCGCTGAAAGAAAAGTAAAAATTAAAGACTCCGAACATTGGTGAAAGCTACATTCCGCTGAAGTGTCACTGAGATCCTGACGGTACTTTTGGGCGGAAGTTTCTTGAAAAAGTCCCGGAAAGACCGCCCGGTGGCAAAAAAGCGACTTACGCCCTGAACCTGGGCGGCAGCGGGCGGGAGCTCCCAATCTCAACGGCAAATGCAATTCTCGGCAAAGTACCGCCGAGGATTGAGAAGGGCCCGGGAGAAAGGAACAGATAAAATTAAAAATTACCAAAAAAAAACCCACTGGAAAACCTTCAGGGGACCTCATCCACCTGAATTGCTGCAAGAAAAATAAAGAAAAGAAGTGTACTAACCTTTATTTGCAGGTCTTCTTACCTATCGTTGAGGTTCGACCTGCCTCCTCACAGTGGTCCTTTCCCCTGCTGCAGCGGAGGACTACCCGGACCAAACTGGCAGCTCAGAGGGCGGGAGGACACTTACGTGCGTTGCACGCCAGCGGACGTCAGTGGGCGGTTCCCAGCGGTCTTCCCTCCCTGTCGGCGGGAAGCCTCCACCAAACTAGCTTGGAGGGGAGACCGCCCAGAAAGCTCGGTGGCAGCAGATGGTAACTCCACCAATTTTGGTCCCAAAAACTGTAACTTACCTTTTTTGCAGGTTTTCAAACTTACCGCTGCTGGCAGGGCTGCACCGACAGGTTTGACCTGCCGGTATTCTGGGTGTGGGGTATGGGTCGGGAGAGAGCTGAAAGTCTGATGCAAATGCAATCCGTGTTGTTGCACGTCGGCGCACCTCTCCCCGGCGGTACTTGTAAGCGCCGCCGCAAACAGGTACCCGAGGATCCTGCCTGGCTTTGCGACTGGGTTTTCGCTGCAGAGGGTCAAATCGCGGCGAAAACCCGGTCGCAAACTTCTCGAAAATCCAGCTCAAAGGGTAGTAGAAATCCAGAACTCTCTCCCTCAAAAAGCTGAATGGGACTGAATGGCTTACTCCTGTTCTTAGTGTCTATGTTGTATGCAAGGCAGTGAGGAAGCAAGGAAGTGGAAGAGTGTTTAGGTTGATTCATTTGTTGCAAAGAACTTTAGAGGAGCAGTGACCAGAAATTCTGACAAAAGATCATGGACCTGACACATTAACTCTGTTTCTCTCTCCACCGACTGAGTATTTCCAGCATTTTCTGTTTTTATTTCAGATTTACAGCATCCACAGTATTTTGCTTTTGAAAGACCACAATAGTATTCATAATAGTATTCATAAAATAGTGGGTAGCACTCTTGCCTCTGAGTCAGAATGTTGTGGGTTCAAGTCCCACTCCAGAGACTTGAGCACAAAACTTTAGGCTGACTCTCCAGTGCAGTGCTGAGGGAGCGCCGCACTGTTGGAGGTACCGTCTTTCGGATGAGACATTAAACTGTGGCCCCTCAGGTGGACATAAAAGATCCCATGGCACTATTTCGAAGAAAAGCAGGGGAGTTATCCCTGGTGTCCTGGCCAATATTTGTCCCTCAATCAACATAACAAAAACAGATTATCAGGTCATTATCACATTGCTGTTTGTGGGACCTCACTTGTGCGCATTTCCTACATTACAACAGTGTTGACACTTTAAAAGTACTTCATTGTCTGTAAAACATTTTGTGATGTTCTGAATTCATGAAAGGCGCTATATAAAGGTAAGTCTGTCTTTTTCTTTTCAGACAAAGGAATGAAAGTCTGAAGACAAAGAGCGAGAAAGAGCGAGAGGGAGAGAAAGCAGTTTCCCTAACTGCAATCATGAATCTTACTTTGGTAATTCAGGACGAGACATGTGGTTTCTAGATGAACACTTGCTTGCAGGCAGTTACTCAGTGAGGGGCTAACCTGCGGTTGTCAGTGTCACAATCTGCATTCCTCAGGTCACAGATGCTATGCACCATGGGCTTGGTAAATGAATCCTGTGCTTTTAACATTCTCATTCCTGAGTGCAGGAGGAAAAACTGGGGAACATTCATCTTCTTGAATAGAGCAAAGAGTTTGGTCACTGAAATAATTAGGTTTGGGTTTTTAGATTTTAGGAGTCCCCTGTTGACTGTTTTATCCTGCATGAGATGACAACACTAAACATTATTCTTGTTTACTTATCTTAGGCAACGATGACAGATATTTGACGGAGATAGGGGGCACAGATGGTGTGCCTGAACAAGACCACTTTGCTGCCAGGAACAGGCGCAACAGGATCATACAGAATTACAGTTCCAAAGAGTTGGTTAGCACAATTCTCAAATGCTCACAATGTAATGGATAAAGGCAAGGGCTTTGTGTGCAAGTAGGCTCACTTTACAGTTGATTCTCAGTAGAGGTGGTCTATGCATGTCCAATTATTGCTTTGAAAAATAGACTGCTCTAGAGAGAGGAAACCTCTATCATAAATGTACTATTTTTCTCCCACCTTCAATTTTCTCCAATCGATTCCACTCCTTAAGCTTTGAGTTCTGATGAGATATGGTCCCACAGGCACTTGCTGCTCTCCACTACCTCAATGCAATGGCCATTCTTTATCTGAGAAGTTATACAAACATAGAAGGCCTCACAGTCGAGTCGAACCATAACCTCTCCTATTTCCAAGATGTAAGCAAGACTCAATGGATAGTGTGAAGGGCTTGTAACCCTGGCAAAATGTTACTATTTTACTAAATAGGGATCAAGAGCAGTAACTTCTGGAAAGTTTTCCTTTCCTTAACCCAGGGGTGCGGAGATAAATGTTGTCATTTTTATCAGCATTTCGTCTGAGATCAGCCAGCTCAATGCAGATGGTGCGATCATTAACTGCAGTAATTTGCTGAATCTAGCTTTTCTGGCTCCCATGTTAGCTGACATTGTTAACGTTTCTCTGTCCTCAGGTACTGCCCCCTCTCCTTCAAATCTACCGTCATCACCCCTCTCCTCAAAAAAACAACCCTTGACCCCACTGTGCTTGAAGCTACCATCCCACCTCCAACCTCCCTTTCCTCTCCAAAGTCCTTGAACGTGCTGTCGCCACCCAAATCCGTGCCCATCTTTCCCGGAACTCCATGTTTGAATCCCTTCAATCCGGTTTCTGCGCCTGCCACAGTATCGAAACGGCTCTTATCAAAGTCACAAATGACATCCTTTATGACTGTGATAAAGGTAAACTATCCCTCCTCATCCTCCTGGACCTGTCTGCAGCTTTTGCCACGGTTGACCACTCCATCCTCCTCCAACACCTCTCCACCATCATCCAGCTGGGTGGGACTGCACACGCCTGGTTCCATTCTTATCCATCTAATCGTAGCCAGAAAATCACCTGCAACAGCTTCTCTTCCCACTCCTGCTTCGTTACCTCTGGTGTCCCCCAAGGGTCTATACTTGGTCCCCTCTGATTTTTCATCTATATGCTGCCCCTTGGCGACATCATCCGAAAACACAGCGTCACTTTCCACATGTACGCTGATGACACCCAGCTCTACCTCACTACCACTTCTCTCGACCCCTCCACGATCTCTAAATTGCCAGACTGCTTGTCTTTGGTCCCCACCACAAACTGTGTTTCCTAGCTACCGACTCCATCCCTCTCCCTAACATCTGTCTGAGTCTGAACCAGACTGTTTGCAACCATGGTGTCATATTTGACCCTGAAATGAGCTTCCGACCACATATCTGCAGAATAACTAAAACCGCCTATTTCCATCTCTGTAACATCGCCCATCTCCGCCCTTGCCTCAGCTGATCTACTGCTGAAACCCTCATCCATGCCTTTGTTACCTTTAGGCTTTACTACTCCAACACATGCTTGGCTGGCCTCCCACATTCTACCCTACGTAAACTTGAGATGATCCCAAACTCGGCAGCCCGTGTACGAACTCGCAGCAAGTCCCATTCACCCATCATCATCCTAATGATAGGCAGTTCCTCGAATGAAGATGACTTGCTTTCACACCAAAAGGGATGTTTCAATAGAGGATCTGATATTGCAGCCCTGAACTCCAGTCGAAGGGGCGGAAGATGGCTGTGCGTGGATTTTTTTAACGTGTGGTGACCGTTACACACCAGCCACCACCCACGGGCTTGACAGAGCTAGGCCTTTTTCCATTGGCAAGGGTTAACCAGGATGCTTGGAGTCCTGCTCTGCTGCATGGAACTAGTGTGCACACATATCGCAGTGTGGGCTGGCCCGTGCTGCCCCTGGGCCCTCAGCTCTTCTGTGGCCCACACCCTTATTTGCAGTACCTCCGCCACTATCACTCGCTGCTCCTCCGCCACAAACATTCGCTGCACCTCCTCCATGATCTCTCACCGTTCCTCCGCCATGATCTCTCGCCACTGATCTCTCACCGCTTCTCCGCCACAATCTCTTGCCGCTCTTCCACCACAAAACATTTGCCACACTTCCGCCACGATCTCTCACTGCATCTCGGCACCAAACATTTGCCGCACCTCCGCCACGATCTCTCACCACTCATCTCTTGTCACATCTCAGCCACAATCTCTCACCGCTCCTCCGCCTCAATCATTCGCCGCATCTCCGCCATGATCTCTTGCCACTCAACCACCTCGACCTTCCCGCTCCTCCGCTGTGCCTGGGCCCAGCCGATGCTCCTGCCCACGCTCTAACTGGCGACCTGGGCCTTGATGACGTCACCCAGTCGCTCACCTCAAAGTCGTCCACACTTGGGACAATTCGCGCTGGAAGCTGCAGTGGCATGTCCAGCTCATTTATCCTCCCGACCTACGGTGGTGTCCTCTCACAGGTCGGGGTGGCCCACGATTCACCCATCACACCTGTGCTTGCTGACCGACATAGGTTCCCGGTTAAGCAAAGCCTCAATTTCAAAATTCTCATCCTTGTTTACAAATCTCTCCCTATCTGTGTAATCTCTTTCAGCCTCACAGCACCTTGAGATATCTGGGCTCCTCAAATTCTGCCCTCTTGAGCATCCTTGATTATAATGGCTCAACCATCGGTGGCCGTACCTTTTGCTGCCTTGGCCCTATGCTCTGGAACTCCCACCTCCCCCAAATCTCTCCACCTCTCTACCTCTCTTTCCTCCTTTAAGATGCTCCTTAAAACCTACCTCTTTGACCAAGCCAAGTCATCTGCCGCAGTTTCTTCTTATGTGGCTCGGTGTCAAATTTTTGTCTTATCACACTCCTGTGAAGCACCTTGGAATGTTTCACTACGTTAAAGGCACTATATAAATACAAGTTGTTGTTGTTGAATAAATATCAACCATTTATGTTTGATGACTGTTCTTGTAATCAGGGCAGTGTCTCCCTGTGTGCACCACATTCACAATGCCCGTTTGCCCTGTGCCACATCCAGCTCCTGCCCGCAGGCTGCTCCTGATTTGTGCTCCAAAGAATTGACACTGCTGCATACTGTGAATGGGAATTCTCATGAGAAAAGGAGTTCCCGTCACAGGGTGAGGATCCCCAGAGTACCAGTAGATGGTAGGAAGTATGAGTCATCATCATCATCATAGGCAGTCCCTCAGAATCGAGGAAGGCTTGCTTCCGCTCCCAAAGTGAGTTCTTTGATGGCTGAACAGTCCGATACGAGAGCCACAGACCCTGTTACAGGTGGGACAGACATTTGTCGAGGGAAGGGGTGGGTGAGGCTGGTTTGCTGCATGCTCCTTCCGCTCTTTGCTTTGAGACTCGAAGAGCTCAACGCCCTCCCGGATGCACTTTCTCCACCTCGGGCGGTCTTTGGCCACGGACTCCCAGGTATCAGTGGTGATGTCGCACTTTACCAGGGAGGCTTTGAGGGTGTCCTTTTCGTGTTTCCGTTGCCCACCTTTGGCTCGTTTACGATGAAGGAGCTCCGCATAAAGCATTTGCTTAGGGAGTCTCGTGGATTTGGATCTGTTTGGAGACCCAGTGGTGTCCCATAAGGATCGGTGTTGGGACCGTTGCTCTTTACTATTTTTATTAATGATCCAAATATAATTGTTGGGGACATGATTTGCAAATTTGCAGCAGATACTAAGATCTGTACAACTGTCAGGACTGCAGATGATGCTCGACGGCTTCAGACACGTCTTGATGTGTTGATTGATTGGGCTTCTGAATGGCAAATGATGTTTAATTTGGAAACATGCAGTGTTATGCATATGGGCAAAGCCTTCAGAGAAAAGCATTAAAGAAGTTGGAGAAAGAAAGAGATCTGTGCATTCTAGTCCATACATCTGTAAAGGTACATGAGCAATGCCATGAAGTGATAGCTAGAGCGAACAGGGTGTTGGGGTACATTCATAGGGCAATTGACAACAAGATAAGGCATACGATTTTGTCCTTGTGCAAGACCTTGTTTCAGGTCACACTTAGAATACTGTGTCCAGTTTTGTCTCCTCACATGGTGGGTGATATTGAGGCTTTTGAAAGAGAGCAGAGGAGGGCTATTAGACTTATCCCCAATTTAAAACATCTTGGAGCTAAAGTTCCGGCCTCGCCGGGTCCATACGAAGTGTGGACAGACCCAGCGAGGCCTCGCAAAAGCCAGCTTTCGGGGTGCGATGTGCATGCTCCGAAAACCGGCTTTTCCGATCTGTCAAGATTTCTCCGTACAGATCCTCCGCGTCCCCAGGAGATGGACATTCGCGCGGGAGAGATTGGGCTATTTGCCCAACTCTTGCCCAGCGAATGTCCTTCAAACTCTTATGCATAGCCTACTTTTATCAGTGTAAGAGTTTTAAAACATATGAAAATGTAATTTAAATACATATTTTTATAGTAAAAACTCTGTCCATTAAGGTAAGTTTATTTTAAACCTTATTAAAACACATTAAAAAAAAATTCCAAAAAATATATATTTTTTCTAAATTAACTTTAATTTCAATTAATTTTAAATATGTGAGGTGTGATTTTTATTTATTATGTTGTGTATCTTGTTTTAAGGGTTTTTCTCATTGATAGTAATGGGAACTCGTACAAAGGGAGTTCCCGATATTATCAATGAGAATACTGCAGGGTGATCTGATCGAGATTTATAAGATGCTGAAGAGAATAGATTTTGTTCAAGTTGACAGCTTGTTCCATTTAAATAGATTAAGGAAGGACCAGGGGTCACAATTTTATGTTGTATAAGGCCAGATCAAGGTTAGATGTCAGGAGGCGTTTTTCCCCCAGAGAATAGTGGGCCTCTGGTCGAGGCTGCCGACTCATGCGATGGACACTGATTCACTGAATTCATTGGACCAGTTTATGGCGGGGGGCAGAGCCAACTCTTACAGAAGGTAGGTACTGCCTAGACTTATCAGGGCCAGAGTGAGCTCCTGGACTAGTTTG